>NC_091188.1:41751386-41981386 GCF_040958095.1 Procambarus clarkii | reverse complement strand
AGTGTATACTCACCTAGTTGTGCTTCCGTGGGGGTTGAGTTTTGGCTCTTTGGTTCCGCCTCTCAACCGTCAATCTACTGGTGTACAGATTCCTGAGCTTCTTGAGCTCTATCATATCTACATTTGAAACCGGGTATGAAGTCTGCCTCCACCACATCACTTCCTAGTGCATTCCATTTACTATCTACTCTGACACTGAAAAAGTTCTTTCTAAGGTCTCTGTGGCTCATTTGGGTATTCAGCTTCCACTTGTGTCCCCTTGTGCGTGTACCACCCGTGGGAAATAAGCCATCCTTGTCTACCCTGTAAATTCCCCTGAGATTTTTGAATATGGTGATCATATCTCCTCGGGTTCTTCTGTCTTCAAGCCACGTGAGATGCAGTTCCCTCAGCCTTTTCTTGTAACTCATGCCTCTTAGTTCTGGGACTAGCCTAGTTGCAGACCTTTGAACTTTTTCCAGCTTCGTCTTGTATTTGACAAGGTACGAGCTCCATGCTGGGGCCGCATACTCCTGGATTGGCCTTACATACATAGTATACAAGATTCTAAAAGATTTCTTACACAGGTTTCAAAAGGTAGTTCTTATGTTAGCCAGCCTCGCATACGCGGCCGATGTTATTCTTTTGATGTGGGCTTCAGGAGACATGTTTGGCGACATGTCAACTTCTAGATCGTTCTCTCTGGCCTTTCGCGAGGCCTTTCGCGAAGGCCTTCGTCTCCCATTCGATATCCAGTGTCTGGCCTCCGATTTCCTCCCCCTTTTTTCATTACCTTACACTTACTTGGGTTGAACTTTAGTAGTCATTTGTTGGACCATTCCTTCAGTTTGTTTAGGTCATCTTGTAGCCTCATACTCTCTTCCTCTGTCTCTGTCCTCCTCATAATTTTTGCATCATCAGCCAACATTGTGAGGAACGAGTCTATACCCTCTGGAAGATCATTTACATATATCATGAACAGCATAGGTCCAGGAACTAATCCTTGAGGGACTCCGCTGGTGACGCCTCGCCGCTCTGAAACCTCACCCCTCACAGTGACGCTCTGTCTTCTGTTGCTTTGGTACTCCCTTATCCAGTGGAGTACCTTCCCCTTCACTCCTGCCTGCATCTCCAGTTTGTGCACTAGTCTCTTATGTGGTACTGTGTCAAAGGCTTTCTGGCAATCCAAAAATATGCAATCTGCCCATCCCTCTCTTTCTTGCGTGATTTTTGTTGCTTGGTCATAGGATTCAAACAATCCTGTGAGGCACGATCTGCCATCCCTGAACCCATGTTGATGTTGTGATATAAATTCTTCCACTCCAGATGTTCCACTAGCTTTTTTTGCACAATCATCTCCATCACCTTACATGGTATGCAAGTTAGTGACACTGGCCTGTAGTTCAGTGCCTCCTGTCTGTCACACTTCTTGAATATCGGGACTACATTAGCCGTCTTCCAAATTTTTGGCAGTTCACCTGTTACCAGAGATTTGTTATACACCATGGTGAGTGGCTAGAACAGAGCCTCTGCTCCCTCCTTTAGTATCAAAGGCGAGATTCCATCTGGGCCTATAGCCTTTGTCACTTCCAACTCTAGCAGATGCCTATTCACCTCCCCAATGGTAGTCACAAACTCAACTAGTGGTGATTGGTTGGATATTCCCTCTTCTATCTCTGGGACTTCTCATTGCTCTACTGAGCAATGCCACTACTGAGTCTAGTGGCATTCCTTTGAACTTTTTCCAGCTTCGTCTTGTGCTTGACAAGGTACGGGCTCCATGCTGGGGCTGTATACTCCAGGATTGGTCTTACATATGTGGCGTACAAGATTCTGAATGATTCCTTACACAGATTCCTGAAGGTTGTTCTGATGTTAGCCTCACATATGCCGCAGACGTAATTCGTTTTATGTGGGCTTCAGGAGAGAGGTTTAGTGTGATATCTATCAACTCCTATATCTTTCTCTCTGTCCGTTTCATGAAGTACTTCATCTCTTATTCTGTATCCTGTGTCTGGCCTCCTGTTTCCACTGCCTAATTTCATTACTTTGCATTTTCTCGTGTTGAACTTTAGTAGCCATTTGTTGGACCATTCATTCAGTCTTTCTAGGTCATCTTGTAGCCTCCTACTTTCATCCGCTGTTTCAATCCTTGTCATAATTTTTGCATCATCACCAAACATTGAGAGAAACGAGTCTATACCCTCTGGGAGATCATTTACATATATCAGAAACAGTATAGGTCCATGGACTGACCCCTGCGGGACTCCACTTGTGACGTCTCTCCAATGTGAGACCTCACCCCTCACAGCGACTCGTTGTCTTTTGTTGCTTAGGTACTCCCTTATCCAATGGAGTACCTTCCCTTTCACTACAGCCTGCATCTCCAGCTTTTTCATTAGCCTTTTGTGTGGTACTGTATCAAAGGGTTTCTGACAATCCAAAAATATGCAGTCTGCCCACTCCTCTCTTTCTTCCCTGAGTTTTGTTGCCTGGTCGTAGAATTCAATTAATCCCTAGAGGCAGGACTTGCCATCCCTGAATCCATGTTGATGCTGTATTACAATTCTTTCGCTCTGGATGTTCCACTAGCTTTCTTCGCACAATCTTCTCCATCATCTTGCATGGTATGCAGGTTAGGGACACTGACCTGTAGTTCAGTGCTTCCTGTCTATCCCCTTTCCTGTATATTGGGACTACATTAGCTGCTTTCCAAATTTCTGGCAGTTCCCCTGTTGCCAGTGATTTGTTATACACTACGGAGAGTAGCAGGCACAGTGCTTCTGCTCCTTCCTTAGTATCCAAGGGGAGATTCCATCTGACCTATAGCCTTTGTCACATCTACTCTAGCAAAAACTTCCTTACTTCCCCACTGTAATCCAAACTCTTCTAGAGGTTCCTGGTTACTATTCCCTCCTTTATCTGGAATTTCTCCTTCTCTAAGGTGAAGACCTCCTAGAATTTCTTATTCAGTTCCTCACACTTCTTTGTCTTTGTAGTGAATCCTTCTGCCCCTATCTTAATTTCATTACCTGGTTCTTTACTGTTGTTTTTCTCCTGATGTGGCTTTGTAGCAATTTTGGTTGAGTCTTTGCCTTTCTTGCTATGTCGTCTTCGTATTGTCTTTCTGCCTCATTTCTCATCATGACATATTCATTCCTGGCAGTCTGGTATTTTTTTCTGCAAATGTCCTGTTATTCCTATAGTTTCTCCACGCCCTTTTACTTTGCTGCTTAGCTAGCCTACATCTCTGATTTAACCATGGGTTTCTCATCTTCATTTCATTGTTTTCTTTTTGGACTGGGACAAACTTGCTTGCTGCTTCCTTGCACTTCTGCGTGATGTAGTCCATCATGTCTTGGGCCGTCTTTCCCTGAGCTCTGTTTCCCATGTTATATCTGTTGGAAATTTTCTTATCTCCTCATAGTTTCCCTTTCTGAATGCCAGCCTTTTGTTTTCAGTACCCCTCCTCGAGTTCAATAATCCTTCTTCAACCAGATACTCGAACATTAGTGCACTGTGTTCGTTCATTCCTACTAGGGCCTCAAAATCGATTTCCCTTATGTCAGAGTCGAGCAGAGTGAAGACTAGGTCGAGTCTCGCTGGTTCATCGTTTCCTCTCATCCTAGTGGGTTCCCTGACATGTTGGCTTAGAATGTTTCTTGTCGCCACCTTCACTAGTTTGGCTCTCCATGTATCCTCTCCTCCATGCGGTTCCTTGTTCTCCCAGCCTATCCTTCCGTGATTGAAGTCTCCCGTGATGAGCAGATGGGATCTATTTCTACGGGTAGCAGAGGTTGCTTTGTCAATTATAGTGTTAACTGCGATGTTGTTGTTGTCATACTCTTGATTGGGTCTTCTGTCATTGGGTGGATGGTTATATATCACTGCTACTACTACTTTTGGTCCTCCCATTGTCATGGTGCCTGTTATGAAGTCTCTGAATCCTCGCAGCCCGGGATGACCATCTCCTTGAAACTCCATTCCTTCTCATTAGTAGAGCCACTCCACCTTCTCCCTTCTTTCCCTCTCTTTCCTTATTATAGAGTAGTCCTGGGGAAACACTGCATTTGTTATGATTCCTGAGAGCTTTGTTTCTGTGAGTCCAATTACATCTGGGTTCACTTCTTGTGCTCTTTCCCTTAGATCACTTGCCTTGCTTGTGATCCCATCTATGTTCGAGTACATCACCCTGAAACTAACTCTTCTGTCATTTCTGAGATCCTATTGCTTCTCCTGAAGCAGGGAAACAGTGAGGGATTGGGATGGGAGGGCCTATGAAGCGGGACGTGGGGGTTCTGGAGTATGCGGGGCCTCGGAGGATCAGGTACTCGGAGGGTGGTGTAGAAGGAGGGCTTGGGGGGGTTGGGGAGAATAGAGGACTTAGGGGGTGGGGAGGTGGGGGAGGCTTGGCAGGGTGAGAGGGGGAGGATTGGGGGAGTGGGTGAGAGGGGGGAGGCTTTAGGGAGTGTGGAGAAGGGGAGGCTTGGGGGGGGGGTTATGGGAGGAGGGAGGGCTTGGGGGAATGAGGGAGCTTGGGAAGCATAAAAGGAAGGAGGGCTTGGGAAGGGGAGCTTGGGAAGAAAAGGAGTGCTGAGGAGAATGAGGAAGAAGGGAGGGCTTAGGAGGGTGGGGGAGATGGGAGGCTCAGGAGGGTGGGGGATACTGGAGGGTTTATTGGGGGGGGGAAGGGAGATCTTGGGGAGGGGGGGAGGGTGCCCATGTGTGTGTGTGTGTGTGTGTATTCACCTAGTTGTGCTTGTGGGGGTTGAGTCCTGCTCTTTCGGCCCGCCTCTCAACTGTCAGTCAACTGTTTCTAACTACTTTTTTTTCTTTTTTTCCACACCACACACACACACACAGAAAGCAGCCCGTGACAGCTGACTAACTCCCAGGTACCTATTTACTGCTAGGTAACATGGGTATTAGGGTGAAGAAACTCTGCCCATTGTTTCTCGCCGGCGCCCGGAATCGAACCCAACATCACGCGTCCAGCGTGCTGTCTGCTCGCCACCGACCCCGTACTGGGCCTTCTGTACTCACCTAGTTGTACTCACCTAGTTGTGCTTGCGGGGGTTGAGCTCTGGCTCTTTGGTCCCGCCTCTCAACCGTCAATCAACTGGTGTACAGATTCCTGAGCCTATTGGACTCTATCATATCTACACTTGAAACTGTGTATGGAGTCAGCCTCCACCACATCACTTCCTAATGCATCATTTGTCAACCTCTCTGACACTAAAAAAGTTCTTTCTAATATCCCTGTGGCTCATTTGGGCGCTCAGTTTCCACCTGTGTCCCCTTGTGCGTGTGCCCCTTGTGTTAAATAGTCTGTCTTTATCTACCCTATCAATTCCCTTGAGAATCTTGAATGTAGTGGTCATGTCCCCCCTAACTCTTCTGTCTTCCAGCGAAGTGAGGTTCAATTCCCGCAGTCTCTCCTCGTAGCTCATACCTCTCAGCTCGGGTACTAGTCTGGTGGCAAATCTTTGAACCTTTTCCAGTTTAGTCTTATCCTTGATAGATATGGACCATGCTGGGCTGCATACTCCAGAATTGGTCTGACATATGTGGTATACAAAGTTCTGAATGATTCTTTACACAAATTTCTGAATGCCGTTCGTATGTTGGCCAGCCTGGCATATGCCGCTGATGTTATCCTCTTGATATGTGCTGCAGGAGACAGTCTGGCGTGATATCAACTCCCAAGTCTTTTTCTTTCTCTGACTCCTGAAGGATTTCCTCTCCAGATGATACCTTGTATTTGGCCTCCTGCTCCTACACCTATCTTCATTACATTACATTTGGTTGGGTTGAACTCTAACAACCACTTGTTCGACCATTCCTTCAGTTTGTCTAGGTCTTCTTGAAGCCTCAAATAGTCCTCTTCTGTCTTAATCCTTCTCATAATTTTGGCATCGTCCCAAACATTGAGAGAAATGAATTTATACCCTCCGGGAGATCATTTACATATATCAGAAACAAGATAGGACCGAGTACAGAGCCCTGTGGGACTCCACTGGTGACTTCACGCCAATCGGAGGTCTCACCCCTCACCGTAACTCTCTGCTTCCTATTGCTAGGTACTCCCTTATCCACTGGAGCACCTTACCAGCTACACCTGTCTGTCTCTCCAGCTTATGTACCAGCCTCTTATGCGTACTGTGTCAAAGGCTTTCCGACAATCCAAGAAATGCAGTCCGCCTAGCCCTCTCTTTCTTGCTTAATCTGTGTCACCTGGTCATAGAATTCTATTAAGCCTGTCAGGCAAGATTTACCCTCCCTGAACCCATGTTGTCGATTTGTCACGAAGTCCCTTCTCTCCAGATGTGCTACCAGGTTTTTTCTCACGATCTTCTCCATCACCTTGCATGGTATACAAGTCAAGGATACTGGCCTGTAGTTCAGTGCCTCTTGCCTGTCGCCCTTTTTGTATATTGGGACCACATTCGCCATCTTCCATATTTCTGGTAGGTCTCCCGTCTCCAGTGACCTACTATACACTATGGAGAGGGGCAAGCAAAGTGCCTCTGCACACTCTTTCAGTACCCATGGCGAGATCCCGTCTGGACCAACAGCCTTTCTAACATCCAGATCCAGCAGGTGTCTCTTGACCTCCTCTCTCGTCATTTCAAACTCTTCCAAGACGCCTGGTTTACGTCCCTTTCTCCTAGCACAGTGACCTCACCTTGTTCTGTTGTGAAGACCTCTTGGAACCTCTTGTTGAGTTCATCACACACCTCTTTGTCATTCTCTGTATACCTGTCCTCGCCTGTTCTAAGTTTCACTACCTGTTCTTTCACTGTTGTTTTCCTTCCGATGTGACTGTGGAGTAGCTTTGGTTCGGTCTTGGCTTTGTTTGCTATATCATTTTCATAACTTTTCTCTGCTTCTCTTCTGACCCTGACATACTCATTCCTGGTTCTCTGGTATCTCTCTCTGCTTTTTGGTGTTCTGTTATTCCGGAAGTTCCTCCATGCCCTTTTGTTCAGTTTCTTTGCTTCCATACATGCCCTATTATACCATGGATTCTTCTTTTGTTTCTCGGATTTTTCCTTTTGGGCCGGGATGTATCTGCTTACTGCCTCCTGATACTTTTGGGTGACATAGTCCATCATATCTTGTACAGACTTAGCTCTGAGGTCTGTGTCCCAAGGTATTTCCCTTAGGAAGCTTCTCATCTCCTCATAATTTCCCTTTCGGTATGCCAGCCTTTTGTTTCCTAGTTCTTTTTCGGGGGGATAATTCCTAGCTCTACCAGGTACTCAAAGTTCAATACACTGTGATCACTCATTCCCAAGGGTGCTTCCATCTTGACTTCCCTTATCCCACTCATTCAGGTAAATATCAGATCAAGCATTGCTGGTTCATCCTCTCCTCTCATTCTTGTTGGATCCTTGATGTGCTGGCTTAGAAAGTTCTTGTTGCCACGTCCAGCAGCTTAGCTCTCCATGTTTCTGGTCCTCCATGCGGGTCTCTTTTCCCAATCTATCTTCCCATGGTTGAAGTCTTCATGATTAGTAGTCCAGATCCATTCCTGCTAGCAACAGAAGCTGCTCTCTTATTATGTTAATAGTGGCCATATTGTTTCTATCATATTCCTGTCTGGGTCTTCTGTCATTTGGTGGTGGATTATATATGACTACGACTATAATTTTTTGCCCTCCAGTTGTTATTGTTCCTATTATGTAGTCACTGAAACCTTCACATCCCTGAACAACCAACTCTCAAAATCCCAGCCTTTTCTTACCAGCAGAGCTACACCACCACCACCTCTTCCTTCTCTCTCTTTCCTCATAACATAATATCCTGTGGGAACATTGCATTTGTTATTGTTTTCGTCAGCTTTGTTTCTGTGAGAGCTATTATTTTGGGTTTTCTCTAGTACCCATTCTCCAAGTTCATTTGCCTTATTTGTAATCCATCTATGTTAGTGTACATTGCCTTGAGGCTCACTTTCTTCTGTCCCTTCTCAATTCTCCTCCTTGGTGAATGTTCTGCTGGTGGAGGAAGCTGTGCCATGGGTGTGAGGTGGATACCAGGGTTGCAGAGGATACTGGGATGAGGGGGGGGGTCAAGTGAAGGGGGAAGGACAGGGAGGGTATGGGGTGAATGGGGCAGGAGGACAGGAAGGAAAGGGGGGTTTTCTATGCAGAGGAGGGTAGTGGGGTTGCCCTCCCCGCTCGTGTTACTGAGTAGCTGGTTGTGGGTTCCCCACTCGCCTCTGGGGGTGATGTGTTGGGAGCTGTGGTTTCCTGGTTTTCCCCTCTCGCCCTGCTTCTTCCTTGCTTCTGCCGCCATGGCCCTCTCCTCCCTCGTCATGTCCCTCTGGAGGAATACTTTTTTGAATTCTCCCACATGTTGCAGGTGACTTTTCCTTGTTAGAATTGTGTCCTTTGTGTTCTCGTTTGAAAACACTATCTTTAACACACGGTCTCGGTCTTTTTTGTACCAGCCTAACCTGAAAACCTTCTGTGTGTGTGTGTGTGTGTGTGTATTCACCTAGTTATCTTTGCTGGGGGGGGGGGTGAGCTCTGCTCTTTCGGCCCGCCTCTCAACTGTCAATCAACTGTTTCTACTACTACCTTTTTTTCACACCACACACACATCCCAGGAAGCAGCCCGTGACAGCTGACTACCTCCCAGGTACCTATTTACTGCTAAGTAACAGTGGCATTCAGGGTGAAAGAAACTTTGCTTATTTGTTTCTGCCTGGTGCGGGAATCGAACCCGCTCCACAGAATTACGAGTCCTGGGCGCTATCCACCAGGCTACCAGGCCCAATATTGTGTGTGTGTGTACTCACCTATTTGTGCTTGCGGGGGTTGAGTTTTGGCTCTTTGGTCCCGCCTCTCAACTGAAAATCAACTGGTGTACAGATTCCTGAGCCTACTGGGCTCTATCATATCTACATTTGAAACTGTGTATGGAGTCAGCCTCCACTACATCACTGCCTAATGCATTCCATCCGTTAACTACTCTGACACTGAAAAAATTCCTTCTAACGTCTCTGTGGCTCATGTGGGTACTCAGTTTCCACCTGTGTCCCTTTGTTCGCGTCCCACCAGTGTTGAATAGTTTATCCTTGTTTACCCGGTCGATTCCTCTAATGATTTTGTGGGTTGTGATCATGTCTCCCCTTACTCTTCTGTCTTCCAGTGTCGTAAGGTGCATTTCCCGCAGCCTTTCCTCGTAACCCACGCCCCTTAGTTCTGGGACTAGTCTAGTGGCATACCTTTGGGCTTTTTCCAACTTCGTCTTGTGCTTGACAAGATACGGGCTCCATGCTGGGGCCGCAATCTCCAGGATTGGTCTTACATATGTGGTGTACAAGATTCTGAATGATTCCTTACACAGGTTCCTGAACGCTGTTCTGATGTTAGCCAGCCTCGCATATTCCGCAGATGTTATTCTTTTTATGTTGGCTTCAGGAGACAGGTTTGGTGTAATATCAACTCCTAGATCTTTTTCTCTGTCCGTTTCATTAAGTACTTCATTTCCTATTCTGTATCCTGTGTCTGGCCTCCTGTTTCCACTGCCTAGTTTCATTACTTTGTATTTACTCGGGTTGAACTTCAACAGCCATTTGTTGGACCAGTCACTCAGTCTGTCTAGGTCATCTTGTAGCCTCCTACTATCGTCCTCAGTTTCAATCCTCCTCATAATATTTGCATCATCGGCAAACATTGAGAGAAACGATTCTATACCCTCTATACCTTCTCCTTGATTCTATTCATTATGTACTTCATTTCCTATTTTGTATCCTATGTCTGGCCTCCTGTTTCCACCGCCTAGTTTCATTACTTTGCATTTATCGTGTTGAACTTGGATGTGTGTAGTGTGTGTGTGTGTGTGTGTGTATTCACCTAGTTCTCACCTAGTTGTGCTTACGGGGGTTGAACTCTGGCTCTTTGGTCCCGCCTCTCAACCGTCAATCAACTAGTGTACAGATTCCTTAGCCTACTGGGCTCTATCATATCTACATTTAAAACTGTGTATGGAGTAAATAATTCATATTTTCTTCTCACCTGAAAAATATAATTCTTTTCGTCAAAGCCCAGTAGTTTATGTTTAGCAAATTCCAAGAGAAATAACGCTTTATCTTCATTATATATATCTATATATAATATTAATAAGATATCTATATTATCTAACACGAATTTTTTCAATATTTCTTATGTTTTTCTTCACTGTCGGTGGAAATGGAAATATCAATTCTGCAAAATTCATTTTTAATAATGTTCTGACACCTAGAGGCGTTTCGTAAGGACTTCTTACATTCTCAAAGACTTCTTTACACTTAACACTACACTTATGATACACTTGATACACTGTGTATGAAACATTTAACATAACTCTTGCTTTTCGTTGGTTTTGGGTGAGGTGGGTATTGGGTGAGGTGGGTACATGAGAATGGAAGTAACTGCAGAGGGCCTACTGGCCCATACGGTGCCTTGAAATGGGTAGAAAATAGTTGAGCATTAATTGGCTGTTGATTGCTGGTGTTGACTTTTTGAAGTGTAGTGCCTCGCTGTCTAAGTTAATTTGTCAAACTAACACACTTCGTAGCAATCTATTTCACACTGCTCCTCCTGCTTCTAATGCTGCTGGTGTCTACTCTATTTCCTGTTCGTCTTGTCCTCTCCAATACTTTGGCGAAACTGGCCGTACACTGAATGACAGACTTAAAGAACCCAAAGAAGTGTTAAGTCTGCAGACACTAACAATGGTCTCTTCTCTCATATGAGGGATTCCAATCATCCTATTGATTGGTCTTCCTCCAAAATAATTTTTCCTGCCTCTACTCTACACAGACGCCGTCTTGTTGAATTGGCTTTAATACACAATGACCCAACATGAACTTGAGTCCTGGCTTTGTTGCTGTGGATTCTTCCTTTCACAGTATATACTTAAATGCTCTAATTTTCTAACAAACGTGACATAACATAAGCTTACCCTTCCTTTATCTTTCTTTCTCTTTCCTTTTCTTTCTCTCTTCTCCCTTTTCTGTTCATTGTTTTCTTTACGTTCCCTTACTATTCTCTTCTTATTCTTATTGGTATCTCCTTCTCATTCGGTGGTTATAATAGGAGCTGCCTCGTATGGGTCAATAGGCCCTCTGCAGTTCTTATTCCTACTACTATCCCCTCTACTACACTTTGCTCCTCACCTTTCTCTAGTCTATGTATTGCCTGCATCTACTTCCTCATCACAATCGACTTGATAATGGTCCAGGACGGACCGAAACGTCGTCGTCCCTTCACCTTCTAGTGTGTGGTCTGGTCATCATACTTTAGCCACGTTATTGTGACTCGTCGCCTGCATTCTCCCAGGTCTTCCCACACCTTACCACACGATCTTCCCTCCTTCCCGCACACACTCCTCCCATCTCTTCTACCATCCCCTCTGCATCATCCTCGTCACGCACCTTCCATATCTCTCCATCACTGTAACCATTTTTACAACTGTCTTCATCACTGCAAACTTCTTCGTGTCATACCCATCTCTACACGCTTTGCATCTCCATCAACACATATCCCCCTGCCATTGCTGTTATTTCACTACACACTATCTATATCACATTAATCAAAATGTCGTACCGAAAATGTAAATCTGTCGTCTGAACATTCGTTTTGCATGTCACTGTTTGAATACACATTTTTTAAAAGGTATGCTGAATTCTACGGACCTTTGGCTGCACATTTCATATTGACTTCCGGAAAAGGGTGTGGTGGTATGCCTCTTCAACGGAGGCAAACTGGATGACTCCGACCACTCTGTGAAGCTAAAAATCACCAATCACCATGCAAAGTTGCATGAGACTAGCCCCAAGAGTCGGCCTCTAACCTTGTTAGGTTAAAAGCCAGACTCTCAGGGAGAGAGCGAGAACAGATTAGTTAATCTGTTCCATCTACCTCCTCCCATTGCCTTTGTCTCACGTTCCATCTCCATCCCTCTCATACGTTCCCTCTTCCTCTTTCCGGTCTTTTTGCCTCAAGTTCTTTCTCCAGTGTTGAATCAGTGGGACATTGAATCAACGTTTCGACATTGATTCAACGTCGATAACAGGTAAATATCTAATATTAACACTAAGGATAACCAAACCCACATTTAAGACTTCTTACGAGACGTCGATGGTCGAAGGTCGCAATATGAACCAGTCCTACTTAATGAGACACATTGGGGTCGACCCTAACCACCTTAAGACAATTGCCATAAACTTACAAATCCCCTGCAAAGTTTTAAGTCTAGCTACCTCCAAGTGTCTGTCCCCAACCTTGAACAAACAAATCAACAGACGCTCTCTCTTAGATATAAATACATTCATTCAAGGAATATCTACATCACCATATAAGCATTATTTAATAAAAAATTATTATCTAATAATCCAAAATTACAATACTTAAATATACGGTTCTATTTTCCTTTTACTAATTAAATTTTATTTGTCATCTTCGACTGATACAGCTTCGACAACGACCCAAGTGTCAAATGCAACAACCTCAGGATCAAACACAACATCTATTGCAGCAAACACAACTACTGCAACAAACGCTACAACAACTTCAGCCAACGTGACAACTTTGGCAACCAATGTGACACCACAGCAGTCAACGCAACAACTGCAGCCACACGACGACTACAGCCAACACGACAACTACTACAGCCAACACGACAACTACTGCAGCCAAACGACAACTACTGCAGTCAACACGACAACTACAACAGCCAACACGACTACAGCAGCCAACACGACTACAGCAGCCAACACGACTACAGCAGCCAACTCGACGACACAGCAATCAACACGACGACTACTGCAGCCAACACGACAACTACTAGAGTAAATACAACAACTACTGTAGTCAACACAACTACAGTGAACAATACAGCAATACTGGCTAATCTCACTTCGCAACTCAACCAGTTACTCGCCACTCTAAACGGTACAACTAATATATTAACAACATTGCAATCCCTTCAAGTTCAAATTAGTAATATTATTACCACAATTACCGCACTACTTGGAGGGAGGAGGAGGGAGGAGGAGACGCAGCACCTCACAAGACATTCTGGCGATCCAATATGTCATCGACAACACAACAGACGCGTTGACACGAGGAGACCTTACCACTGCCATGGTCTCCTTCCAAGCTAATTCTGGCGCAGGCCACATTTGGACAAATATTTTCATGCGCAGTTAGTTGGTCTTTGTCAGTTGATTCAGGCCTGCTGGCAGTCGCACAGTCTGCTCTAGCCAGCGTCAACAAGGCTATATTCGCTGCTAATGCACAGAGAACACCACGGTCGACCAGATGAACCCCATTCAGGCACGGATCAGCCAACTCGGGGAGCCACTGTGATTGTACCTACCATCTCGCCCCTAATAATCACCCCGGAGTCCTTGGTCAGTTGCCAGTTAACAACCTCAGCACCAAACACAACTACTACTTCTCAGAGTACCACAACCGTACAACACTACAACCACCAATTCAACACTGACAGCCCTCTATTCACAGCTCAGTTCATTGCAATCCGCCTTAAATGCCACAGATAATGCAATTACGGCTCTTACCAGAGTTCAAGCATTACTTAAAAATCTTGTAGACGCAATTAACGCATCAATGCTAGGACGCAGGAGGAAACGCAGCCCCTCTCAAGTTATCCAGGGAATTCAAACTCTCGTCAACAAAACTAGAGATGCGATAACAGCAAGAAACATTGCCACTTTATCAATTCTTGATGATCAGTTAAATGCAGCGGAGAATATATTATCCTAATAATACAGTTGATTGTAAATAACTCTTTAACAATCGATTCAGACTTCATCAACCGCTCAATCATCTGTTACCATTGTCAATGATGTAATAACCAGTGCGTATAGAAGTAGAGGCGATATTGTCAGTCAAATCAACTCTGTACAGCAGAACATCGGCCAGCAAGGGGGAACCACCGTGGCTGTACCCACCGCTCCGCCCACCGTCATCTTCACAAACCTACCGTTTGTCCCTACTACAGCTAACATTACTCCGGCCAGCATAACTACTACAGCCAACATAACTACTACAGCCAATATAATACTGCGGCCAACATAACTACTGCGGCCAACATAACTACTACAGCCAACATAACTACTACGGCCAACATAATTACTACGCCAATAACTACTACGGCCAACATAACTACTACAGCCAACATAATACTACGCCAACATAATTACTACAGCCAATGTAACTACTACGGCCAATACAACAACTTCTATTGCCGGAATGCAACATTGGCGAATCTCACTTCACAGCTTAGCCAATTGCAAGCGCCTTAAATGAAACCGACAACGCAATTACAAATCTTCAAAACCTTCAGAGTCAGCTGGCTAGACTTGTGGCCGCAATTAACGCATCGTTAGGAGGAGGAGGAAGACGAAAACGCAGCGTCCTTGCAGATGAATTCGCTTTATTCAAACGACCATTATAGAAACACAGTTAGCGATAAGCCAAAGAAACTATGATAAAGTAGCTACAGAACACTGAGACGGCGGTGACCAGTGCGACTACAATAACAAAGTATTATTACTAAACATATACACCCGATGAGACCTTCCGGGCGACGGTGATAACATCTGTTACCAATATTATTAGTATCGTCGTGGATGCAAGATCTATGAGAGCCAATAGTGAAGGATCATCGTAGTTCAGGTGAGCATCAGCCAACAGGGAGGAACCACGGTAAGTATACCTCCAGTCCCACCAACCCAGACAATCGTTCCCACGGAAACACCACTGGCAACAATCCCAGTTAGCACACCGCCTCCAACAATCCCTGTAACCACACCGCCTCCAACATTCCCTGCTACTACACCGCCTCCAACAGTCCCGAGTACCACTTCAGTACCAACATTCCCATTCAATTAACCACAGGAACTGCACCGGGTTCTTCAAGCCCAGGTTCTCCACAGGGTACAACAGTACCTGGTACTACACCTGGTCAAACAAGTATAGGTACTTCACCAGTCCCACCAACCTCAGGTGGTGCAACAGTTCCAACAACCTCTGGTGGTACAACGGGTCCAGCAACCTCTGGTGGTACAATGGGTCCAGCAACCTCTGGTGGTACAATGGGTTCAACAACCTCTGGTTTTACAACGGGTCCAACAACCTCTGGTGGTACAACGGGTCCAACAACCTCTGGTGGTACAACGGGTCCAACAACCTCTGGTGGTACAACGGGTCCAACAACCTCTGGTGGTACAACGGGTCCAACAACCTCTGGTGGTACAACGGGTCCAACAACCTCTGGTGGTACAACGGGTCCAACAACCTCTGGTGGTACAACGGGTCCAACTACCTCTGGTGGTACAACAGGTCCAACAAGTCCCATGGAGGTCCTTGGAGGCCCCTAAATGCCTCCTGGAGGTCTGTAAAAACCTCTGAAGGTCCCTGGAAGGCCTGGAGGTCACCTGAATGTCCCTGGAGGTCCCTTGACGCCCCTGGAGGTCCCTTGAGGCCCCTGGAGGTCTTTGGAGGCTCCTAAATGCCTCTTGGAGATCACTAAAGGCCCTTGGAGGTCCTTCGAGGCCCCCTAAATGCCTCTTGGAGGTCCCTAAAAACGCCTCTGGAAGCTTCTGGAGGTCTCTGGAGGCCCATGGGGGTCTTTTGAGGCCCCTAAGATGTCTCTAGAGGCCCCTGGATGTCCCTGGAGGCCTCTTGAGGTCTCTAGAGGACTCTAATGGTCCTTGGAGGCCCCTAAATGCTTCTAAGAGGTCCCTTAAGGCCCCTAGAGGTCCCTGGAGGCTCCTTGAGGTCCCTGGAGGCCCCTGAAGGTCCCTGGAGGCCACGTGAATGTCTCTGGAGGCCCTTTGAGGCTCCTGAAAGTCCCGTGAGGCTCCTGGACGTCCCTGGAGGCCCCTGGACGTCCCTGGAGGCCTCTGGAGGTCCCTGGACGCCCATGGCGGTCTTTGGAGGCCCCTAAGATGTTTCTAGAGGCTCCCTAGAGGCCCCTTGTGGTCCCTGGAGGCCCGTGGTCTTTGGAGGTCCCCTGGAGGCCCCTAAATGCCTCCTGGAGGTCTGTAAAGACCTTTGGAGGTCCCTGGAGGGCCTTGGAGGTCTCTGTAGGCCCCTGGAAGCCACCTGAAAATCCCTGGAGGTCCCTTGAGGTCCCTGGATGTCCCTGGAGGTCCCTTGAGGTCCCTGGAGGCCCCTGGAGGTCCCTTGCGGCTTCTTGAGGTCCTTGGAGGCCTTTGGAGCTCCCTGGAGGCCCTTAGAGGTCTTTGGAGGCCCATCGGATGTCCCTGGAGGCCTCGTGAGATACCTGGAGGCCGCTGGAGGTCCCTTGAGGCCCCTGGAGGTCCCTGAAAGCCCTTGGAGACCACGTAAATGTCCCTGGAGGTTTCTTGAGGCTCTTGGAGGTACCTGGAGGCCCCTGGAGGTCTCTGGAAGCCTCTTGAGGTCCCTGGGGGGCCCGTGGAGGTCCCTGGAGGCCGTTGGAGGTCCCTGGAGGCTCCTAAATGCCTGCTGGAAGTCAGTAAAAAACCCTGGAGGTCCCAGAAGGGCCCTGGAGGTCTCTGGAGGCCCCTGGAGGCCACTTGAATGTCCCTGGAGGTCCCTGGAGGCTCCTGGAGGCCCCTTGACGTCCCTGAAGGCCCCTGGAGGTCTTTGGAGGCCGCTCGGATATCCCTGGACGCCTCCTAGAGGCCCCTTGAGGTCTCTGAAGGCCCCCGGAGGCCCCTGAAGGTTCCTGGAGGCCCTTAGACGTCCCCTAGAGGTAGCTGGAGGCCTCTAAATGCCACTTGGATGTCCCTAAAGGCCCCTGGAGGTCCCTGGATGCCCCTGCAGGCCACGTGAATGTCCCTGGACGTCCCTTAAAGCTCTTGGAGGTCCCTGAAGGCTCCTGGAGGTAACTGGAGGCCCCTGGAGGGCCATTGAGAGGTCTTTGGAGGCCCCTAAGATGTCTCGAGGCCACTTAAGGTGCCTGGAGGCCCGTTGAGTCCCTCGGAGGTCCCCGGAAGGTCCCTAGAGGCCCCTAAATGCCTCTTGGAGGTGTGTAAAGACTCCTGGAGGACCCTAGAGGACCCTAAATGCCTCCTGGAGGTTTGTAAAGACCCCTGGTGGTCCTTGGAAGGCTCTGGAGGTATCTGAAGGCCCCTGAAGGTCACCTGAATGTCGCTGGAGGTCCCTTGAGGCCCCTGGAGACTCCTAGAGGTCCCTGGATACTGCTTGACGTCCCTGATGGCCCCTGGAGGTCTTTGGAGGCTCCCAAATGCCGCTTGGAGATCACTAAAGGCCCCTGGAGGTCCTTGGAGGCTCCTAAATGCCTCTTGGAGGTCATTAAAGGCCCTTGGAGGTCTCCTAGAGGCCCCTAAATGCCTCCTGGAGGTCCCTAAAGACCCCTGGAGGTCTTTGGAGGCCCCTGGGATGTCCCTGGAGGCCCCTTGAGGTCCCTGGAGGACCTCTGTAGGTCCCTAGAGGACCCCTTGAGGTCCCTAGAGGCCCCTTGAGGTCCTTGGAGGCCCCTTGAGGTCCCTGGAGGCCCCTTTAGGTCCCTGGAGGCCCTTGGACGTCCCCTGGAGACCCCTAAATGCCTTCTGAAGGTCCCTAGAGGGGCCCCTGGAAGTCCCTGAAGGCCAAGTTAATGTCCCTAGAAGTCCCTGAAGGTCCCTGGAGGCTTCTGGAGGTTCCTGGAGGCCCCTAAACGTCCCTGTAGAGGTCTGGATGTCCCTTGAGGCCCATGGAGGTCTTTGGAGGCCCCTAACATGTCATTTGGCCCCCTAGAGGCCCCTTGTGGACCCTGGAGGCCCTTGGAGTTTCCCTGGAGGTGCCTGGAGGACCCGAAATGCCTTCTGGAGGTCCGTAAAGACCCCTGGAGGTCACTGGAGGCCACCTGAATGTCCCTGGAGGTCGTTTGAAGCCCCTAGAGGCTCCTGGAGGTCCTCGGAGACCCCTTGAGGTCCCTGAAGGCCTCTGGAAATCCCTAGAGGCCTTTTGAGGTCCCTGGATGCCTCTGGAGGTCACTTGCGGCCCCTTGAGGTCCCTGGAAGCCTCTATAGGTCCCTGGAGGCCCTTGGAGGCCCCCTGGAGGTCTTTAAATGCCTTATTAAGGTCCCTAAAAGCCCCTGACGTCACAAGAGGCCCCTGGAGGTCTTTGGAGGCCCTTTGGATGCCCCTGGAGGCCACCTTGAGGTATCTGGAGGCCCCCTAGAGGCCCCTTGAGGTCCCTGGAGACTGTTGAAGGTCCCTGGAGGCCCTTGGACGCCCCCTAGAGGTCCCTGGATGCCCCTAATTGCCTTCTGGAGGTCCTTAATGGCCCCTGGAGGCCCATAGAGGTCTTTGGAGGTCCCTAAGATGCTCTAGAGGCCCCTTGAGGTCCCTGGAGGCCCTTGGAGGTCCCTGGAGGCCTCTAAATGCCTCCAGGAGGTCTGTAAAAACCCCTGTAGGTCCCTGGAGGCCACCTGAATGTCTTTGGAGGTCCTTTGAGGCCCCTGGAGGTCCCTGGAGGCTCCAGGGGGGTCCCTGGAGGCCCCTTGACGTCCTTGAAGGACCCTGGAGGTTTTTGGAGGCCTCTAGGATGTCCCTGGAGGCCCCTTGAGGTCCCTGGAGGGCTCCTGGAGGTCCTTGGAGGCCCCTTGAGGTCCCTGGAGGGCTCCTGGAGGTCCTTGGAGGCCTCTGGATGTTCTTAGAAGGGCCCCTAAATGCCTTTTGAGGTATCTTCAGGCTCTTGAACGTCCCTTGGAAGTTCCTGGATGCCCCTAAATGCCTCCTGGAGGTCCCTAAAGGCCCTTTGAGGTCCCTGGAAGCCCCTGGAGGTCCCTAGAGGCGTCTGGAGGCCACGTGAATGTCCCTGGAGGTCCCTTGATGCTCCTGGAAGCCTCTGGGAGGTTCCTGAAGGCCCACGAAGGTTTTTGGAGGCCCCTAAGATGTCTCTAGAGGCCCCTTGTGGTCCCTGGAGGCCCGTGGAGGTCCTTGGAGGCCCTTGAAGATCCTTGGAGGCCCTTGGAGGTCTCTGGAGGCCCCTAAATGCCTCCTGGAGGTCTGTAAAGACCCCTGGAGGTTTCTGGAGGTCCCGGGACGCCTCTTGAGGTCCCTGAAAACCCCTGGAGGTCTCTGGAGGCCCCTTGGAAGCCAATTGAATGTCCCTGGAGGTCCCTTGAGGCCCCTGGAGGTCCCTAGAAGCTCCTGGAGGTCCCGGGAGGCTCCTTGAGGTCCCTGAAGGCCTCTGTAGGTCTTTGGAGGACCCTCGAATGTCCATGGAGGGCCCCCTAAAGGCCCCTTGAGGTCCCTGGAGGTTTCTGAAGACTCCTGGAGGTCTTTAGAGGTCACTAGGATGTCCCTGCAGGGCCCCCTAGAGGCCCCGTGATGTGTCTGGAGGCCCCTGGAGGTCCCTGAAGGCCCCTCGGATGTCCCTGGAGGCCCCTTGAGGTCCCTGGAGGACCCCTGGAGGTCCCTTGAGGTTCCTGGAGGCCCTTGGACGTCCCATGGAGGCCCCTAAGTGTCTCCTGGAGGTCCCTAGAGGCCCCCGGAAGTCTCTGGAGGTCACGTTAATGTCCCTAGAAGTCCCTGGAGGTCCCTGGAGGCCTTTGGAGGCCCCCTAACATGTCTTTATTGGCCCCTAGAGGCCCCTTGTGGTACCTGGAGGCCCGTGGAGGTCCTAGGAGGCCCTTGGAGGTCCCCTGGAGGTGCCTGGAGGTTGTCGTGATGCTGAACCCCGGTTCATTCCGAACACAGCGATTACACAACACATAACACCTTGCCTCAGCAACCGTTCCCACCACCGTGTACTCCTACACACACCAGACCCTTGAGGCGTACCACTAGGTTTGTACTGGAACACAATGAGTGAAAATATGAAAGGTATTTAAAGGCCGTCGGGTTTTGTCATTTAATTTCAAGAATAGAATCTGACAATTAATAACATATTAATATACTCTCTTAGGTAAAAACACTTCCAATACCCATAAACCACTTGACCTCCGCGGTCATCACTTGCACTCGTAACTTCCGCCTAAGTCCCTAATACGGATTGATTACTACAACGCTCCACACCCGGTTAGTCTTTCATTCAATACTCACATACTGCAGACTTAACTTGGTCACTAAGATCACATCAGGCTCTCGCATAGCTGTCTGCTACACTTCGCTGCTGCCACAGACGGAGACCCCGGAGGACTTGCCAGTTCCACTCCCACAACCAGACTGCCTCCAGTCCGCCCTGGCCTCAAACATCTCACCACGCCTTTCAAGGAAGGTATAATCCGATTAACCTTATCCCTGGAGGCCCAAGGAGGTCTTTGGAGGCCCCTCGAATGTCCCTTGAGGCCCCATAGAGGCCCCTGGAGGCCCCCTGGAGGTACCTGGAGGCCCCTTGAGGTCCCTGGAGGCCCCTGGAGGTCCATGAAGGCCTTTGAACGTCCTTTAGAGGGCACTGGAGGCCCCTAAATGCCTCCTGGAAGTCCCTAGAGGCCCTTGGAGGCCACATGAATGACCTTGCAGGTCCCTTGAGGCTGCTGGAGGTCCGTGGAAGCTCCTGGAGGTCCCTGGAGGTAACTGGAGGCCCTTGGAGGTCTCCTGGAGGCTCCTAAATGCTTCTTGGAGGTCCCTAAAGGCCCCTTGAGGTACTTGGAGGCCTCCTGAGGTCCCTAAATGCCTCCTGGAAGTCCCTAAAGGCCCCTGGAGGTATTTGGAGGCCCATGGAGGTCTTTGGAGGCCCCTAAGATGTCCCTGCAGGCCCCTTAGACGCCCCTTGAAGTCACTAGAGGCCTTTGAGGTCCCTGGAGGCTCACCTGAATGTCCCTGGAGGTCCTTTGAGATCCCTGAAGGCCCATGGAGGTCTTTGGAGATCCCTAAGATGTTTCTAGAGTCCCCTGGACGTCCCTGAAGGTCTTTGGAAGCCCCTAGGATGTCCCTGCAAGGCCCCTAGAGGCCCCTTGAGGCCTTTACAGGGCCCTGGAGGATCACGTTAATGTCCCTGGAGGTCCCTTGAGGCTCCTGGGGGTCCCTAGGGACTCCTGGAGGTCTCTGGAGGCCCCCTGGAGGCCCCTGAAGGCCCTCCAGAGGTCCCTGGAGGTCTTTGTAGGCCCCTCAGATGTCCCTTAGAGGCCCCCTGGAGGCCCCGAAATGCCATCTGGAGGTCCCTAAAATCCCCTGGAGGCCCTTAAATGCACTCTTAAGGTCCCTAAAAGCCCCTGGAGGTCTTTGGAGGTTCCTAGAGGCCTCTGTAGACCACATAAATGTCCCTAGAGGTCCCTTGAGGCTCCTGGAGATCACTAGAGGCCCTTGGACGTCCCTGGAGGCCCACGGAGGTCTTTGGAGGCCCTTAAGATGTCTTTAGAGGCCCCCTACAGGCCCCTTGTGGAGCTCTCTGGAGGTCTGTGGAGGTCCCTGTAGGCCCTTGAAGGTCCCCTGAAGTTTCCTGGAGGCCCCTAAATGCCTCCTGGAGGTCCCTAAAGGCCCCTGGAGGTCCCTGAAAGCCCCTGGATTTCCCTGAAGGCCACGTAAATGTCCCTAGAAGCTCCTTGAGACTTCTGGAGGTCCCTGGAAGCCTCTGGAGGTCCTTGAAGGCCCATGGAGGTCTTTGGAGGCCCCTAAGATGTCTCTAGAGGCTCCTAAATGCCCCTAGTGGTCCCTGGAGGCCCATGGATGTCGCTGGAGGCCCTTGGAGGTTTGTTTGAGGTCCCCGGAGGCCCCTAAATGCCTTTTGGAGGTCCGTAAAGACCCCTGGAAGTCCCTAGAGGTTCTGGAGGCCCCTGAAGGCCACCTGAATGTCCCTGGAGGTCCGCTGAGGCCCCTGGATGCTCCTGGAGGTCCCTTAAGGGCCCCTGGAAGTCCCTAGGATGTCCCTGGAGGCCCCTTGAGGTCCCTGGAGGCCTCCTGAGGTCCCTGGAGGCCCCGGGAGGTCCCCTGGAGGCCCCTTGAGGTACCTGGAGGCCCCTAAATGCTTCCTGGAGGTCTGTAAAAGCCCTTGGAGGTCCCTGGAGGCCACACGTATGACCCTGCAGGTCCCTTGAGGCCCTAGAGGTCCCTTGAGGCTCCTTGAGGTCCCAGGAGGCTCCTGAGGGGTCCTTGGAGGCCTTTGGAGGTCCCTGGAGGCCCTTAAATGCCTCCTGGAGGCTCTTGGAGGCCTTTGGACGCCCTTGTAGGTCCCTGGAGACTCCTGGTGGTCCCTGGAGGTCTTTGAAGGCCCCGTCGGATGCCCCTGGAGGCCCCCTAGAGGTCTCTGGAAGTCCCTGAACGTCCCTGGAGGCCCCTTAAGGTCCCTGGAGGTCCCTGGAGGCCCCTTGAGGTTCCTGGAAGCCCTTGGGAGCCACCTGAATGTCCCTGTAGGTCCCTAGAGGTCGCTGGAGGCCCCTGGAGGTCCTTGAAGGCCTTTGGAGGTCCCTGGAGACCCCTGGAGGTCTTTGGAGGCCCCTCGGATATCCCTGGAGGTCCCCTAGAGGCCCCTTGAGGTCGCTGGAGGCCCTTGGCGGTCCCTGGAGGCCCCTGGGGGTCCTTTGAGGCTTTTGGACGTCCCCTGGAGGCACTTATATGCCTCCTGAAGGTCCCTAAAGGCCCCTGGAGGTCCCTGAAGGACCGTGGACGTCCCCTACAGGTCCCTGGAGGCCCCTAAACGCTTTCTGGAGGTCTGTAAAAGCCCTTGAAGGTCCCTGGAGGCCACATGAATGACCCTGCAGGTCCCTTGAGGCTCCTGGAGGTCCATGGAGGCTCCTGAAGGTTCCTGGAGGCCTCTGGGGGCCCTTGGAGGCCCCTAAATGCCTCCTGAAGGTTCTTGGAGGTCCCTGGAGGCTCCAGAAGGCCTTTGGAGGTCCGTGGAGGTCCGTGGAGGCCCTTGGAGGTCTTTGGAGGCCCCCTCGGATGTCCCTGGAGGCCCCATAGAGGTCCCTGGAAGTCCCTGGAGGCCCCTTGAGGTCACTGGAGGCCCCTTGAGGCCTTTGGAGGTCCAAGGAGGTCTCTAAAGGCCCTTGGGGGCCACCTGATTGTCCCTGGAGGTCCCTTGAAGCATCTAGAGGTCTCTGGAGGTCGCTGGAAGCCCTTGGAGGTCCCTGGAGACCCCTGGATGTCTTTGGAGGCCTCTCGGATATCCCTGGAGGCCCCTTAAGGTTGCTGGAGGCTCTTGGCGGTCCCTGAAGGCCCCGAGAGGTCTCTGGAGGCCCCGAGAGGTCCCTGGAGGTCCCTAGAGGCCCCTGGAGGTTCCTGGAGGTCTTTGGAGGCCCCAAAGATGTCTCTAGAGGCCCCTTGTGGTCCCTGGAGGTCCCTTGATATCCCTGGAGGCCCTTTGAGGTCCCTGTGGCCCCTTGAGGTCCTTGGAGGCCTTTGAAGATCTTTAGAGACCCCTAAATGCCTCTTGGGAGGTCCCTAAAGGCCCCTTGAGGTCTCTAGAGGGCCTTTGGAGGCCACGTGAACTTCCCTGGAGGTCCGTTGAGGCTCCTGGAGGTCCCTGGAGGCAACTGGAGGCTCCTGGAGGTCACTGGAGGACGCTGGAGGCCACTTTGGGACCTCCTAAGATGTCTCTGTAGGGGCCCCCGTAGAGGCCCCTGGAGGTCCCTGGAGGCCCTTGAGGGCCTCTTGAATGTCCCTGGAGGTCCCTGGAAGCTATTAGAGGTACCTGGAGACCTCTCGAGGTGTTTGGAGGCCCCTCGGATGTCCCTGGAGGTCCCCTAGAGGCCCCTTGAGGTCCCTGGAGGCCCTAAAGGTCCCTGGAGGCTCTGAAGGTCCATGGAGGGCCCTGGAGGTCTCTGGAGGCCCCTACGATGTGTCTACAGACCCCCTAAAGGCCCCTTAAGGTCCCTGGAGGCCCATTGAGGTCCCTGGAGGCCCCTGGATGCCCTTGGACATCCCTTGGAGGTTCCTGGAGGCCCCTAAATACCTCCTGGAGGTCCGTAAAAGCCCTTGAGGTCCATGGAAGCCCCTGGAGGTCCCTAGAGGTCCCTTGAGGCAACGTAAATATCCCTGGAGGTCCCATGAGACTTCTGGATGTCCCTGGAGGCCTCTGGAGGTCTTTGGGGGCCATAAGATGTCTTTAGAGGCCCCCCTAGAGGCCCCTTGTGGAGGTCCCTGGAGGCCCTTGGAGGTCCCTCTGGAGGTCCCTTTAGGCCCTTAAATGCCTCCTGGAGGTCTTAAAGGCCCCCTGGAAGCCACCTGAATGTCCCTGGAGGTCCTTTGAGGGTCCCTGGAGGTCCTTTGAGGGCCCCTGGAGATCCTTTGAGGGCCACTGGAGGTCCTTTGAGGGCCCCTGGAGGTCCCTGGAGGCCCCTTGAGGTCCCTGGAGGCCGCTGAAGGTCTGTAGAAGCCCTTGGATGCCCCTGGAGGCCACACATGAATGACCCTATGGGGGTTTTGAGGCTCTTGGAGGTCCCTGGAGGCCCTTGGAGGTTCCCTGGAGGCCTTTGGAGGTCCTTTAAAGCCCTTGGAGGTCCTGGAGACTCCTGGAGGTCCCTGGAGGCCTTTGGAGGTCCTCTAAAGCCCTTGGAGGTCCCTGGAGACTCCTGGAGGTCCCTGGAGACTCCTGGAGGTCCGTGGAGGCCCCTGGAGGCCTTTGGAGGCCCCTAGAGGGGCCCCTAAATGCCTTCTGGAGATCCCTAAAGTCCCCTGGAGGTCCCTAAATGCCTTCTTGGGGTCCCTAAAGACCCCTGGAGGTCCCTGGAGGCCACCTGAAAGTCCTGGAGGTTCTTTGAGACACCTGGAGGGTCCCTGGAGATCCCTTGAGGTCCTTGGAGGTCCCTGGAGGCCCCTTGGATGTCCCTGAAGGCCCCTTAGAGGCCCCTGAAGGTCCCTGGAGGCCCCCTGAAGGTCCCTAAGGGTCCCTACGATGTCTCTGCAGGCCCCCTAAAGGCCTCTTGAGGTCCCTGGAGGCCGCTTGAGGTCCTTTGAGGCTTCTGGAGGTCTTTGGAGGCCCCTCGGATGTCACTTCAGGCCCCTGGAGGTCTCTGGGGGCCCCTGGAGGCCCCTACGATGTCTCTGCAGGCCCTCTAAAGGCCTCTTGAGGTCCCTGGAAGCCCCTTGAGGCCCCTGGAGGTCCCTGGAGGCCCCTGAAGGGCTTTGGAGGGCCCCTAGAATGTTCCATCAGGCCCCGTAAGGTCCCAGGAGGCCCCTGGAGGTCACTGGAGGCCCATTGAGGTCCCTACAGGTCCCCGGAGGCCCTTGGGGGACACCTGAATGTCCCTGGAGGCCCCAGGAGGTCTTTGGAGGCCACTGGAATGTCCCTTGAGGCCCCTGGAATGTCCCTTGAGGCCCCTGGAGGCCCCGTGGTGGTACCTGGAGGCCCCTTGAGGTCCCTGAAGGCCCCCTCAAGGTCCACGAAGGCCTTTGGACGTCCTTTAGAGGTCGCTGGAGGCCCCTAAATGCCTCCTGGAGGTCCCTGGGGGTCCCTGGAGGCCCCTGAAGGCCACATGAATGACCTTGCAGGTCCCTTGAGGCTCCTGGAGGTCCCTGGAGGCCCCTAAATGCCTCTTGGAGGTCCCAAAATGCCCTTGAGGTCCCTGGAGGCCTCTTGAGGTCCCTAAATGCCTCCTGGAGGTCCCTAAAGGACCCTGGAGGTCTTTGGAGGCCCCTGGATGTCTTTGGAGGCCCCTAGGATGTCCCTGCAGGCCCTCTAAAGGCCCCCTTGAAGTCACTGGAGGCCCTTGGAGGTCCCTGGAGGCCCCTGGAGATCCCTGGAAGTCCACCTGAATGTCCCTGGAGGTCCCCTGAGGCCCCTGGGGTCCTTGGAAGCCTCTGTAGGTCCCTGAAGGCCCATGAAGGTCTTTGAAGAGCGCTAAGATGTTTCAAGAGTCCCCTGGAGGTCCCTGGAAGTCTTTGGAAGTCCCTAGGATGTCCCTGCAGGCCCCCCTAGAGGCCCCTTGAGGCCCACCTGAATGTCCCTGAAGGTCCCTTGAGGATCCTGGGGTCCCTGGGGCTCCTGGAGGTCCCTGGAGGCCCCTGAAGGCCATCCGGAGGTCCCTGGAGTTCTTTGTAGGCCCCTCGGATGTCCCTGGAGGCCCCCTGGAGGCCCCGAAATGCCTCTGGAGGTCCGTAAAATCCCCTGGAGGCCCTTACATGCCCTCTGAAGGTCCCTAAAAGCCCCTGGAGGTTCCTGGAGGTTCCTAAAGGCCTCTGAAGGTCACATAAATGTCCCTAGAGGTCCCTTGAGGCTCCTGGAGATCACTAGAGGCCCCTGGACGTCCCTGGAGGCCCACGGAGGTCTTTGGAGGCCGTTAAGATGTCTTTAGAGGCTCCCCTACAGGCCCCTTGTGGAGGTCTCTGGAGGTCCGCGGAGGTCTCTGGAGGTCCGTGGAGGTCCCTGGAGGCCCCTAAATGCCTCTTGGAGGTCCCTAAATGCCTCTTGGAGGTCCCGGAATGTCTCTGGATGCCCTTTGAGGGCCCTTGGAGGCCCCTAAATGCCTCCTGGAGGTCCCTAAAGGCCCCTGGAGGTCCCTCAAAGCCCCTGGATTTCCCTGGAGGCCACGTAAATGTGCCTAGAGGTCCCTTGAGGCTTCTGGAGGTCTCTGGAAGCCTCTGCAGGTCCCTGAAGGCCCATAAAGGTCTTTGGAGGCCCCTAAGATGTCTCTAAAGGCTCCCTAAAGGCCCGTAGTGGTCCCTGGAGGCCCATGGACGTCGCTGGAGGCCCTTGGAGGTTCGCTTGAGATCCCCGGAGGCCCCTAAATGCCTCCTGAAGGTCCGTAAAGACCCTGGAGGTTCCTAGAGGTTCTGGAGGCCCCCTGGAGGCCACCTGAATGTCCTTGGTGGACCTTTGAGGCCCCTGGATGCTCCTGGAGGCCCTTTAAGGGCCCTGGAGGCCCCCTAGGATGTCCCTGGAGGTCCCTGGAGGCCTCCTGAGGTCTCTGGAGGCCCCTAAATACCGCCTGGAGGCCCTTAAATGCCTCCTGGAGGTCCCTAAAGGCCCCTGGAGGTACCTGGAGGTTCCTGGAGATCTTTGGAGGCCCCTAGGATGTCCCTACAGGCCCCTTGAGGTTCCTGAAGGCCCTTCGAGGACCCTGGAGGCCCCTTGAGGTCCCTGGAGGCCCACCCGAATGTCCCTGGAGGAATGTCTGAGGCACCTGGGGGTCCTGGATGTCCCTGAAGGCCCCCTGGAGGTCCTTGGAGGACCCTGGAGGTCTTTGAAGGCCCCTGAAGGTCTAGGTCTTTGGAAGCCCCTAGGATATCCCTGCAGGCCCCCTAGACGTCACTGGAGGCCCTTGGAGGTCTCTGGAGGCCCCTTGAAGTCCCTGTAGGCCCATCTGAATGTCACTGGAGGTCCGTTGAGGCCTCTGGGGGTCCCTGGATGCCTTTGGACGTCCCCTGCAGGTACCTAAATGCCTTCTGGAGGTCCCTAAAGGCCCCTGGAGGCCCCTAAATGCCTGCTGGATTTCCCTAAGGCCCCGGGAGGTCCCTAAATGCTTTCTAGAAGTCCCTAAAGGCCCCTGGAGGTTCCTAGATGCCCTTGAACGTCACTAGGAGATCCCTGGAAGCCTCTAAATGCCTTATGGAGGTTCCTAGAGACCCCTGGAGGCCACGTGAATGTCCCTAGAGGTCCTTTGAGGCTCCTGAAGGTCCCTGAGAAGTCCTGGAGGTCTCTGGATGTCCCTGGAGGCCCCTGGACGTCCCTGAGGCCTCTGGAGGTCCCTGGAAGTCCCTAAGATGTCTTTAGAGGCCCCTTGTGGTCCCTGGAGGTCCCTAAAGGCCCTTGGACGTCCCTTAGATGCCCCTGGAGGCCCATAAATGCCTTCTGGAGGTCTATAAAGGCCCCTGGATTTCCCGGGAGGCCACAAGAATGACCCTGGAGGTCCCTTGAGGCTCCTGGAGGTTCGTAAAGACTCGTGGAGGTCCCAGGAGGCCCATGGAGGTATCTAGAGGCCCCTGGAGATCTTTAGAGGCCCCTACGATGTCTCTGCAGGCCCTCCTAAAGACCCCTTGAGGCCCCTGGAGACCCCTGGAAGTCCCTGGAGACCCCTGGAGGTCCCTGGAAGTCTCTGGAGGCCCATGGACGCCACCTGAATGACCCTGTAAGTCCTTTGAGGCAACTGGAGGTGTTTGGAGGCATCTAGGATGTCCCTGGAGGCGCCCCTACAGGCCCCGTGAGGTCCCTGTAGGTCCGTGGGGCACCTTAAGGTCCCTAGAGGCCTCTAAATGTCCTTGGAGGCCCCGAAATGCCTCTTAGAGTTCCCTAAAGGCCCGTTGAGGTCCCTGGAGTCCTCTTGAGGTCCTTGGAGGCCCTTGGAGGTCCCTGGAGGTCCCTAAATGCCTCCTGGAGGTCCCTAGAGACACCTGGAGGTCTCTGGAGGCCCCTGGAGGTACTTAGAGGCCCCTAGGATGTTCCTCCAGGACCCCCAGAGGCCCTGGAGGCCGACGTGAATGTCCCTGGATGTCCCTTAGGACCCCTGGGGGTCCTTGGAGGTCCCTCAAGGCCCATGGAGGCCCCTGGAGATCAATGGAGGCCCCTGGAGGTCTTTAGAGGGCTCCTACGATGTCTCTGCAGGCCCTCCTAAAGGCCCTGAGGTCCCTGGAGGGCCCTTGAGGTCCTTGGAGGGCCCTGGAGTCCCTTGGAGGTACCTGGAGGCCCCTAAATGCCTCCTGGAGGTTCCTAAAGGCTCCTGGAGGCCCCTGGAGGTCACTGGAGGCCGCTGGAGGCCCATGGAGGTCTCTGGAGGCCCCGTGAAGGTATTTGGAGGAACCCCCAGAGGCCCCTTGAGGTCCCTGGAGGCCCTTGAGGTCCCTGGAGGCCCCTTGAGGTCCCTGGAGGCCCATTGAGGTCTCTGGAGGCCCCTTGAGGTCCCTGGAGGCCCACCTGAATGTCCCTGGAGGCCCACCTGAATGCACTGGAGGTCCCTTGCGACCCCTGGAGGTACCTGAAGGTCCCTGGAGGTCTTTGGAGGCCCCTCGGATGTCCCTGGAGGTCCCTGGAGGCCCTTGGACGTCCCTAGAGGGGCCCCTAAATGCCTTCTGGCGGTCCTAACCTAACTTAACCTGACCTGACCTGACCTGACCTAACCTAACCTAACCTAACCAAACCTAAACCCTAACCTAACCTAACCTAACCTAACCTAAACATAACCTAACCAACCTAACCTAACCTAACTAACCTAACCTAACCTAACCTAACCTACTTTCGCTACTTTTAGCCCAAAATTTCGCTACTTTCGCTACTTTTTTAGCCCAAAATTTTGCTACTTTCGCTACTTTGTAGCCCAAAATTGGCTACTTTCGCTACTTTTAGCCCAAAATTTCGCTACTTTTTAGCCCAAAATTTCGCTACTTTATAGCCCAAAATTGGGCTACTTTCGCTACTTTAGCCCAAAATTTCGCTACTTTTTAGCCCAAAATTTCGCTACTTTTTAGCCCAAAACTGGGCTACTTTCGCTACTTATAGCCCAAAATTTCGCTACTTTTTAGCCCAAAATTGGGCTACTTTCGCTACTTTTAGCCCAAAATTTCGCTACTTTCGCTACTTTTTAGCAAAAAAAATTCGCTACTTCGCGACTCTGTAGCCCAAAATTTCGCTACTTTCGCTACTTTGTAGTACAAAATTTCGCTACTTTTTTAGCACAAAAATTTCGCTACTTTCGCTACTTTTTAGCCCAAAAATTGGGCTACTTTCGCTACTTTTTAGCCCAAAATTGGGCTACTTTTAGCCCAAATTTCGCTACTTTCGCTACTTTTTTAGCCTAAAATTTCGCTACTTTCGCTACTTTTTAGCCATGAAAATTTTGCTACTTTTGCTACTTTTAGCACAAAATTTCGCTACTTTTTAGCCCAAAATTGGGCTACTTTTGCTACTTTTAGCCCAAAATTTTGCTACTTTCGCTACTTTTTACCCCAAAATTGGGCTACTTTCGCTACTTTTAGCCCAAAATTTCGCTACTTTTTAGCCCAAAATTGGCTACTTTCGCTACTTTTAGCCCAAAAATTTCGCTACTTTTTATCCCAATATTGGGCTACTTTCGCTACTTTAGCCCAAAATTTCGCTACTTTTTAGCCCAAAATTTCGTTACTTTCGCTACTTTTTAGCCCAAATTGGGCTACTTTCGCTACTTTTTTTGCCCAAATTTCGCTACTTGGTAGCCCAAAATTGGGCTACTTTCGCTACTTTGTAGCCCAAAATTTCGCTACTTTTTTAGCCCAAAATTTCGCTACTTTTTAGCCCAAAATTGGGCTACTTTCGCTACTTTTTTAGCCCAAAATTTCCTACTTTCGCTACTTTTAGCCCAAAATTTCGCTACTTTTTAGCCAAAATTTCGCTACTTTTAGCCCAAATTTCACTACTTTCGCTACTTTTTAGCCCAAATTTCGCTACTTTCGCTACTTTTTAGCCCAAAATTTCGCTACTTTTGCTACTTTTAGCACGAAATTTCATACTTTCTAGCCCAAAATTGGGCTACTTTCGCTACTTTTAGCCCAAAATTTCGCTACTATTTTTAGCCCAAAATTTCGCTACTTTTAGCCCAAATTTTGCTACTTTGTAGCCCAAAATTGGGCTACTTTCGCTACTTTTAGCCCAAAATTTCGCTACTTTTTAGCAAAAAAATCGCTACTTTCGCTACATTGTAGCCCAAAATTCGCTACTTTTCGTTACTTTTTAGCCCAAAATTTCGCTACTTTTTGTTACTTTTAGCCCAAAATTTCGCTCTTTCGCTACTTTTTAACCCAAATTTTCGCTACTTTCTAGCCCAAAAATTGGGCTACTTTCGCTACTTTTAGACCAAAATTTCGCTACTTTTAGCCCAAAATTGGGCTACTTTTGCTTTTAGCCAAAATTTCGCTACTTGTAGCCCAAAATTGGGCTACTTTTGCTACTACCTTTTTAGCCCAAAATTTCGCTACTTTTAGCCCAAAATTTCGCTACTATCGCTACTTTTTAAGCCCAAATTTCGCTACTTTTAGCCAAAATTTCCGCTACTTTCGCTACTTTTAGCCAAACTTTTGGTACTTTCGCTACTTTTTAGCCAAAATTTCGCTACTTTTGCTACTTTTTAGCCCAAAATTGGGCTACTTTCTAGCCCAAATTTCGCTACTTTTAGCCCAAAATTGGGCTACTTTCGCTACTTTTAGCCCAAAATTTTGCTACTTTTTAGTCCAAAATTGGGCTACTTTCGTTACTTTTAGCCCAAAATTTCGCTACTTTCGCTACTTTTTAACCCAAATTTTCGCTACTTTCTAGCCCAAAATTGGGGCTACTTTCGCTACTTTCTAGCCCACAAATTTCGCTACTTTTTAGCCAAAAATTGGGCTACTTTTGCTTTAGCCCAAAATTTCGCTACTTTGTAGCCCAAAATTGGGCTACTTTTGCTACTTTTTAGCCCAAAATTTCGCTACTTTTAGCCCAAAATTTCGCTACTATCGCTACTTTTTAGCCCAAAATTTCGCTACTTTTAGCCCAAAATTTCGCTACTTTCGCTACTTTTTAGCCCAAAATTTTGGTACTTTCGCTACTTTTTTAGCCCAAAATTTCGCTACTTTTGCTACTTTTTAGCCCAAATTGGGGCTACTTTCTAGCCCAAAATTCGCTACTTTTAGCCCAAAATTGGGCTACTTTCGCTACTTTTAGCCCAAAATTTTGCTACTTTTTAGTCCAAAATTGGGCTACTTTCGTTACTTTTAGCGCAAAATTTCGCTACTTTCGCTACTTTTTAGCCCAAAATTTTGCTACATTTGCTACTTTTAGGCCAAATTTCGCTACTTTTATCCCAATATTGGCCTACTTTCCGCTACTTTTAGCCCAAAATTTCGCTACTTTCGCTACTTTTTTAGCCCAAAATTTCGTTACTTTCGCTACTTTTTAGGCCCAAAATTGGGCTTACTTTCGCTACTTTTTTGCCCCAAATTTCGCTACTTTGTAGCCCAAAATTGGGCTACTTTCGCTACTTTTTAGCCCAAAATTGGGCTACTTTCGCTACTTTTAGCCAAAAATTTCCGCTACTTTCGCTACTTTTTAGGTCAAAATTTCGCTACTTTTTAGCCCAAAATTGGGCTAATTTCGCTACTTTTAGCCAAAATTTCGCTACTTTTTAGCCCAAATTGGGCTTACTTTCGCTACTTTTTAGCCCAAAATTTCGCTACTTTCTAGCCCAACATTTCGCTACTTTCGCTACTTTTTAGCCCAAAACTTCGCAACATTTTGCTACTTTTAGCACGAATTTCGCTACCTTTCGCTACTTTTTAGCCCAAAATTGGGGTTACTTTCGCTACTTTTAGCCCAAAAATTTCGCTACTTTCGCTACTTTTTAGCAAAAAATTGGGCTACTTTCGCTACATTTAGCCCAAAATTTCGCTACTTTTAGCCCAAAATTTCGCTACTTTCAGCCCAAAATTTCGCTACTTTTTAGCAAAAAAAAATCGCTACTTTCGCTACATTGTAGCCCAGAATTTCGCTACTTTCGCTACTTTTTAGCCAAAAATTTCGCTACTTTTGGTACTTTTAGCCCAAAATTTCCGCTAGTTTCGCTACGTTTTTAACCCAAAATTTCGCTACTTTCACTACTTTTTAGCCCAAAATTGGGCTACTTTCGCTACTTTTTTTGCCCAAAATTTCGCTACTTTGTAGCCCAAAACTTCGCTACTTTCGCTACTTTTTAGCCCAAAATTTCACTACTTTTTAGCCCAAAATTGGCTACTTTCGCTACTTTTAGCCCCAAATTTCGCTACTTTCTAGCCCCAAATTGGGCTACTTTTGCTACTTTTAGCCCAAAATTTCGCTACTTTGTAGCCCAAAATTGGGCCTACTTTTGGCTACTTTTTAGCCCAAAATTTCGCTACTTTTAGCCCAAAATTTCGCTACTTTCGCTACTTTTTAGCCCAAAATTTCGCTACTTTTAGCCCAAAATTTCGCTACTTTTTAGCCCAAAATTTTGGTACTTTCGCTACTTTTTAGCCCAAAATTTCGCTACTTTTTAGCCCAAAATTGGGCTACTTTCGCTACTTTTTTGCCCCAAATTTCGCTACTTTGTAGCCCAAAATTGGGTTACTTTCGCTACTTTGTAGCCCAAAATTTCGCTACTTTTTAGCCCAAAATTTCGCTACTTTTTAGCCCAAAATTGGGCTACTTTCGCTACTTTTAGCCCAAAATTTCGCTACTTTTTAGCCCAAAATTTCGCTACTTTGTAGCCCAAAATTGGGCTACTTTTGCTACTTTTTAGCCCAAAGTTTCGCTACTTTGTAGCCCAAAATTGGGCTACTTTCGCTACTTTTAGCCCAAAATTTTGCTACTTTTAGCCCAAAATTTTGCTACTTTTTAGCCCAAAATTGGGCTACTTTCGCTACTTTTAGCCCAAAATTTAGCTACTTTCGCTACTGTTTAGCCCAAAATTTCGCTACTTTCGCTACATTGTAGCCCAAAATTTCGCTACTTTCGCTACTTTTTAGCCAAAAATTTCGCTACTTCTGTTACTTTTAGCCAAAAATTTCGCTACTTTTTATCCCAATATTGGGCTACTTTTGGTACTTTTAGCCCAAAATTTCGCTACTTTTTAACCCAAAATTTCGCTACTTTTTAGCCCAAAATTGGGCTACTTTCGCTACTTTTTTGCCCCAAATTTCGCTACTTTGTAGCCCAAAACTTCGCTACTTTTGCTACTTTTTAGCCCAAAATTTCGCTACTTTTTAGCCCAAAATTGGGCTACTTTCGCTACTTTAACCCCAAATTTCGCTACTTTCTAGCCCAAAATTGGGCTACTTTTGCTACTTTTAGCCCAAAATTTCGCTACTTTGTAGCCCAAAATTGGGCTACTTTTGCTACTTTTTAGCCCAAAATTTCGCTACTTTTGCTACTTTTTAGCCCAAATTTTGGTACTTTCGCTACTTTTTAGCCCAAAATTTCGCTACTTTTTAGCCCAAAATTGGGCTCCTTTCGCTACTTTTTTTGCTCCAAATTTCGCTACTTTGTAGCCCAAAATTGGGCTACTTTCGCTACTTTGTAGCCCAAAATTTCGCTACTTTTCAGCCCAAAATTGGGGCTACTTTCGCTACTTTTAGCCCAAAATTTCGCTACTTTCGCTACTTTTTAGCTCCAAATTTCGCTACTTTTTAGCACAAAATTGGGCTAATTTCGCTACTTTTAGCCAAAATTTCACTACTTTTTAGCCCAAAATTGGGCTACTTTCGCTACTTTTAGCCCAAAAATTTCGCTACTTTCTAGCCCAAAATTTCGCTACTTTTTAGCCCAAAATTTCGCTACTTTTTAGCCCAAAATTTCGCTACTTTTTACCCAAAATTTTGGTACTTTCCCTACTTTTTAGCCCAAATTTCGCTACTTTTTAGCCCAAAATTGGGCTACTTTCGCTACTTTTTTGCCCCAAATTTCGCTACTTTGTAGCCCAAAATTGGGCTACTTTCGCTACTTTTTAGCCCAAAATTTCGCTACTTGTTAGCCCAAAATTTCGCTACTTTCGCTACTTTTTAGCCCGAAATTGGGCTACTTTCGCTACTTTTTAGCCCAAAATTTCGCTACTTTCGCTACTTTTTAGCGGTATATTTCGCTACTTTTTAGCCAAAAATTGGGCTACTTTCGCTACTTTTAGCCCAAAATTGCGCTACTTTCGCACCTTTTTAGAATAAAATTCGCTACTTTCGCTACTTTGATAGCCCAAAATTTCGCTACTTTCGCTACTTTGTAGCCCAAAATTTCGCTACTTTCGTTACTTTTAGCACAAAATTTCGCTACTTTCGCTACTTTTAGCCCAAAATTGGGCTACTTTTAGCCCAAAATTTCGCTACTTTCGCTACTTTTCTAGCCCAAAATTTCGCTACTTTCGCTACTTTTTAGCAAAAAAAAATTCGCTACTTTTGCTACTTTTAGCCCAAAATTGGGCTACTTTCGCTACTTTTAGCCCAAAATTTAGCTACTTTTTAGCCCAAATTTCGCTACTTTTTAGCCCAAAATTGGGCTACTTTCGCTACTTTTAGGCAAAATTTCGCTACTTTCGCTACTCTTTAGCCCAAAATTTCGCTACTTTTTATCCCAAAATTCCGCTACTTTCGAATGGTTTTTAGCCGGTAGCGGCGAAAATCGCATGGTTTTTGGCCGCTAGCGGCGAAAATCGCGCGGTTTTTGGCCGGTAGCGGCTTAAATCGCGCGATTTTTGCCCGCCAGCTGTGCAAATCGCACAGTTTTTGGCCGCTAGCTGCGAAAATCACGCGGTTTTTGGCCCCTAGCGACGAAAATCACGCGATTTTTGCCCGCCAGCTGCGAAAATCGCATGGTTTTTGGCCCCTAGCGGCGAAAATCGCGCGGTTTTTGGCAGGTAGCGGCGAAATTCGCGCGATTTTTGCCCGCCAGCTGCAAATATCGCATAGTTTCTGGCCGATAGCGGCGAAAATCGCGCGATTTTTGGCAGCTAGCGGCGAAATTCGCACGATTTTTGGCCGCTAGCGGCGAAAATCGCCCCATTTTTGGCCGCTAGCGGCGAAAATAGCCCCTTTTTCGGCCGCAAGCGGCGAAAATCGGTCGATTTTTGCCCGCCAGCTGCAAAAATCGCATGGTTTCTGGCCGCTAGCGTCGAAAAATAGCGGGGTTTTCGGCCGTTAGCGGCAAAAATCGCCCGATTTTTGGCCGCTAGCGGCGAAACCGCACGGGTTTTGGCCGCTAGCGGCGAAAATCGCGCTATTTTTGGCCGGTAGCAGCGAAAATCACGCGATTTTTTCCCGCCAGCTGCGAAAATCGCATGGTTTTTGGCCACTAGCGGCGAAAATCGCGCGGTTTTTGGCCGGTAGCGGCGAAAATCGCGCTATTTTTGCCCGCCAGCTGCAAAAATCGCATGGTTTCTGGCCGCTAGCGGCGAAAATCGCGCGGTTTTTGGCCGCTAGCCGTGAAAATCGAACGATTTTTGGCCGCTAGCGCGAAATTTGCACGATTTTTGGTGCTAGCGGCGAAAATCGCCCCATTTTTGGCCGCTAGCGGCGAAAATAGCCCCTTTTTTTTGCCGCTAGCGGCGAAAATCGGTCGATTTTTGGCAGGTAGCGGCGAAATTCGCGCGATTTTTGCCCGCCAGCTGCAAAAATCGCATGGTTTCTGGCCGCTAGCGGCGAAAATCGAGCGGATTTTGGCCGATAGCGGCGAGAATCGCATTATTTTTGCCCGCTAGCTGCTAAAATCGCATAGTTTCTGGCCTCTAGCGGTGAAAATCGCGCGATTTTTGGCCGCTAGCGGCGAAATTCGCACGATTTTTGGCCGCTAGCGGCGAAATTTGCACGATTTTTGGCCGCTAGCGGCTTAAATCGCGCGATTTTTTGCCCTCCAGCTGTGAAAATCGCACGGTTTTTGGCCGGGAGCGGCGAAAATCACGCGACTTTGCCCGCCAGCTGCGAAAATCGCATGGTTTTTGTCCGTTAGCGGCGAAAATCGCGCGGTTTTTGGCAGGTAGCGTCGAAATTCGCACGATTTTTGCCCGCCAGCTGCAAAAATCGCATGGTTTTCTGGCCGCTAGCGGCGAAATTTGCACGATTTTTGACCGCTTGCGGCGAAAAATCGCCGCATTTTTGGCCGCTAGCGGCGAAAATCGGTCGATATTTGGAAGGGTAGCGGCGAAATTCGCGCGATTTTTGCACGCCAGCTGCAAAAATCGCATGGTTTCTGGCCGCTACCGTCGAAAATAGCGCGGTTTTCGGCAGTTAGCGGCAAAAATCGCCCGATTTTTGGCCGCTAGCGGCGAAAATCGCGCGGTTTTCGGCCGTTAGCGGCAAAAATCGCCCGAGTTTTGGCCGCTAGCGGCGAAAATCGCACGGTTTTTGGCCGCTAGCGGCGAAAATCGCGCTATTCTTGGCCGGTAGCGGCGAAAATCGTGATTTTTGCCCGCCATCTGCGAAAATCGCATGGTTTTTGGCCGCTAGCGGCGAAAATCGCGCGGTTTTTGGCCGATAGCGGCGAGAATCGCGTTATTTTTGCCCGCTAGCTGCTAAAATCGCATAGTTTCTGGCCTCTAGCGGTGAAAAATCGCGCGATTTTTGGCCGGTAGCGGCGAAATTCACACGATTTTTGGCCGCTAGCGGCGAAATTTGCACGATTTTTGGCCGCTAGCGGCTTAAATCGCCCGATTTTTGCCCTCCAGCTGCGAAAATCGCATGGTTTTTGTCCGTTAGCGGCGAAAATCGCGCGGTTTTTGGCTGGTAGCGGCGAGAATCGCGTTATTTTTGCCCGCCAGCTGCTAAAATCGCATAGTTTCTGGCCTCTAGCGGTGAAAATCGCGCGATTTTTGGCCGCTAGCGGTGAAATTCGCACGATTTTTGGCCGCTAGCGGCGAAATTTGCACGATTTTTGGCCGCTAGCGGCTTAAATCGCGCGATTTTGCCCTCCAGCTGTGAAAATCGCACGGTTTTTGGCCGGTAGCGGCGAAAATCACGCGACTTTGCCCGCCAGCTGCGAAAATCGCATGGTTTTTGTCCGTTAGCGGCGAAAATCGCGCGGTTTTTGGCAGGTAGCGTCGAAATTCGCACGATTTTGCCCGCCAGCTGCAAAAATCGCATGGTTTCTGGCCGCTAGCGGCGAAATTTGCACGATTTTTGACCGCTTGCGGCGAAAATCGCCGCATTTTTGGCCGCTAGCGGCGAAAATCGGTCGATATTTGGAAGGTAGCGGCGAAATTCGCGCGATTTTTGCACGCCAGCTGCAAAAAATCGCATGGTTTCTGGCCGCTAGCGTCGAAAATAGCGCGGTTTTCGGCAGTTAGCGGCAAAAATCGCCCGATTTTTGGCCGCTAGCGGCGAAAATCGCGCGGTTTTCGGCCGTTAGCGGCAAAAATCGCCCGAGTTTTGGCCGCTAGCGGCGAAAATCGCACGGTTTTGGCCGCTAGCGGCGAAAATCGCGCTATTCTTGGCCGGTAGCGGCGAAAATCGTGATTTTTGCCCGCCATCTGCGAAAATCACATGGTTTTTGGCCGCTAGCGGCGAAAATCGCGCGGTTTTTGGCCGATAGCGGCGAGAATCGCGTTATTTTTGCCCGCTAGCTGCTAAAATCGCATAGTTTTCTGGCCTCTAGCGGTGAAAATCGCGCGATTTTTGGCCGGTAGCGGCGAAATTCACACGATTTTTGGCCGCTAGCGGCGAAATTTGCACGATTTTTGGCCGCTAGCGGCTTAAATCGCGCGATTTTTGCCCTCCAGCTGCGAAAATCGCATGGTTTTTGTCCGTTAGCGGCGAAAATCGCGTGGTTTTTGGCTGGTAGCGGCGAGAATCGCGTTATTTTTGCCCGCCAGCTGCAAAAATCGCATAGTTTCTGGCCGCTAGCGGTGAAAATCGCGCGATTTTTGGCCGCTAGCGGTGAAATTCGCACGATTTTTGGCCGCTAGCGGCGAAATTTGCACGATTTTTGGCCGCTAGCGGCTTAAATCGCGCGATTTTTGCCCTCCAGCTGTGAAAATCGCACGGTTTTTGGCCGGTAGCGGCGAAAATCACGCGATTTTTGCCCGCCAGCTGCGAAAATCGCATGGTTTTTGTCCGTTAGCGGCGAAAATCGCGCGGTTTTTGGCAGGTAGCGGCGAAATTCGCACGATTTTTGCCCGCCAGCTGCAAAAATCGCATGGTTTCTGGCCGCTAGCGGCGAAAATCGTGCGATTTTTGGCCGCTAGCGGCGAAATTTGCACGATTTTTGGCCGCTAGCGGCTTAAATCGCGCGATTTTTGGCCGCTAGCGGCTTAAATCGCGCGATTTTTGCCCGCCAGCTGTGAAAATCGCACGGTTTTTTGGCCGCTAGCGGCGAAAATCACGCAGTTTTTGGCCGGTAGCGGCGAAAATCACGCGATTTTTGCCCGCCGCAGCGAAAATCGCATGGTTTTTGGCCGCTAGCTGCGAAATTCGCGCGATTTTTGCCCGCCAGCTGCAAAAATCGCATGGTTTCTGTCCTCTAGCGTCGAAAATAGCGCGGTTTTCGGCCGTTAGCGGCAAAAATCGCCCGATTTTTGGCCGCTAGTGGCGAAAATCGCACGGTTTTTGGCCGCTAGCGGCGAAAATCGCGCTATTTTTGGCCGGTAGCGGCGAAAATCGCGATTTTTGCCCGCCAGCTGCGAAAATCGCATGGTTTTTGGCCGCTAGCGGCGAAAATTGCGCGGTTTTTGGCCGGTAGCGGCGAAAATCGCGCTATTTTTGCCCGCCAGCAGCGAAAATCGCATGGTTTTTGGCCGCTAGCGGCGAAAATCGCGCGGTTTTTGGCAGGTAGCGGGGAAATTCGCGCGATTTTTGCCCGTCAGCTGCAAAAATCCCATGGTTTCTGGCCGCTAGCGTCGAAAATAGCGCGGATTTCGGGCGTTAGCGGCAAAAATCGCCCGATTTTTGGCCACTAGCGACGAAAATCGCACGGTTTTTGGCCGCTGCCGGCGAAAATCGCGCTATTCTTGGCCGGTAGTGGCGAAAATCGCGATTTTTGCCCGCCAGCTGCGAAAATCGCATGGTTTTTGGCCGCTAGCGGCGAAAATCGCGCAGTTTTTGGCCGGTAGCGGCGAAAATCGCGCTATTTTTGCCCGCCAGCTGCAAAAATCGCATAGTTTCTGGCCGCTGGCGGTGAAAATCGCGCGATTTTTGGCCGCTAGCGGCGAAATTCGCACGATTTTTGGCCTCTAGCGGCGAAATTTGCACGATTTTTGTCCGCTAGCGGCGAAAATCGCGCGATTTTTGGCCGCTAGCGGTGAAAATCGAACGATTTTTGGCCGCTAGCGGCGAAATTTGCACGATTTTTGGTGCTAGCGGCGAGAATCGCCCATTTTTGGCCGCTAGCGGCGAAAGTAGCCCGTTTTTTGGCCGCTAGCGGCGAAAATCGGTCGATTTTTGGCCGGGAGCGGCGAAAATCGCGCTATTTTTGCCCGCCAGCTGCAAAAATCGCATAGTTTCTGCCTGCTAGCGGTGAAAATCGCGCGATATTTGGCCGCTAGCGGCGAAATTCGCACGATTTTTGGCCGCTAGCTGCGAAATTTGCACGATTTTTGGCCGCTAGCGGCGAAAATCACGCGATTTTTGCCCGCCACCTGCGAAAATCGCATGGTTTTTGTCCGTTAGCGGCGAAAATCGTGCGGTTTTTGGCAGGTAGCGGCGAAATTCGCACGATTTTTGCCCGCCAGCTGCAAAAATCGCATGGTTTCTGGCCGCTAGCGGCGAAAATCGTGCGATTTTTGGCCGCTAGCGGCGAAATTCGCACGAGTTTTGACCGCTAGCGGCGAAATTTGCACGATTTTTGACCGCTTGCGGCGAAAATCGCCGCATTTTTGGCCGCTAGCGGCGAAATCGGTCGATATTTGGAAGGTAGCGGCGAAATTCGCGCGATTTTTGCACGCCAGCTGCAAAAATCGCATGGTTTCTGGCCGCTAGCGTCGAAAATAGCGCGGTTTTCGGCAGTTAGCGGCAAAAATCGCCCGATTTTTGGCCGCTAGCGGCGAAAATCGCGCAGTTTTCGGCCGTTAGCGGCAAAAATCGCCCGAGTTTTGGCCGCTAGCGGCGAAAATCGCACGGTTTTTTGGCCGCTAGCGGCGAAAATCGCGCTATTCTTGGCCGGTAGCGGCGAAAATCACGCGATTTTTGCCCGCCAGCAGCGAAAATCGCATGGTTTTTGGCCGCTAGCTGCGAAATTCGCGGGATTTTTGCCCGCCAGCTGCAAAAATCGCATGGTTTCTGTCCTCTAGCGTCGAAAATAGCGCGGTTTTCGGCCGTTAGCGGCAAAAATCGCCCGATTTTTGGCCGCTAGTGGCGAAAATCGCACGGTTTTTGGCCGCTAGCGGCGAAAATCGCGCTATTCTTGGCCGGTAGCGGCGAAAATCGCGATTTTTGCCCACCAGCTGCGAAAATCGCATGGTTTTTGGCCGCTAGCGGCGAAATTTGCGCGGTTTTTGGCCGGTAGCGGCGAAAATCGCGCTATTTTTGCCCGCCAGCAGCGAAAATCGCATGGTTTTTGGCCGCTAGCGGCGAAAATCGCGCGGTTTTTGGCAGGTAGCGAGGAAATTCGCGCGATTTTTGCCCGCCAGCTGCAAAAATCGCATGGTTTCTGGCCGCTAGCGTCGAAAATAGCGCGGATTTCGGGCGTTAGCGGCAAAAATCGCCCGATTTTTGGCCACTAGCGACGAAAATCGCACGGTTTTTGGCCGCTGCCGGCGAAAATCGCGCTATTCTTGGCCGGTAGTGGCGAAAATCGCGATTTTTGCCCGCCAGCTGCGAAAATCGCATGGTTTTTGGCCGCTAGCGGTGAAAATCGCGCAGTTTTTGGCCGGTAGCGGCGAAAATCGCGCTATTTTTGCCCGCCAGCTGCAAAAATCGCATAGTTTCTGGCCGCTGGCGGTGAAAATCGCGCGATTTTTGGCCGCTAGCGGCGAAATTCGCACGATTTTTGGCCTCTAGCGGCGAAATTTGCACGATTTTTGTCCGCTAGCGGCGAAAATCGCACGATTTTTGGCCGCTAGCGGTGAAAATCGAACGATTTTTGGCCGCTAGCGGCGAAATTTGCACGATTTTTGGTGCTAGCGGCGAGAATCGCCCCATTTTTGGCCGCTAGCGGCGAAAATAGCCCCTTTTTTGGCCGCTAGCGGCGAAAATCGGTCGATTTTTGGCAGGTAGCGGCGAAATTCACGCGATTTTTACCCGCCAGCTGCAAAAATCGCATGGTTTCTGGCCGCTAGCGACGAAAATAGCGCGGTTTTCGGCCGTTAGCGGCAAAAATCGCCCGAGTTTTGGCCGCTAGCGGCGAGAATCGCACGGTTTTTGGCCGCTAGCGGCAAAAATCGCGATTTTTGCCCGCCAGCTGCGAAAATCGCATGGTTTTTGCCCGCTAGCGGCGAAAATCGCGCAGTTTTTGGCCGGTAGCGGCGAGAATCGCACTATTTTTGCCCGCCAGCTGCAAAAATCGCATAGTTTCTGCCTGCTAGCGGTGAAAATCGCGCGATATTTGGCCGCTAGCGGCGAAATTCGCACGATTTTTGGCCGCTAGCTGCGAAATTTGCACGATTTTTGCCCGCTAGCGGCGAGAATCGCACGGTTTTTGGCCGCTAGCGGCAAAAATCGCGATTTTTGCCCGCCAGCTGCGAAAATCGCATGGTTTCTGGCCGCTAGCGGCGAAAATCGTGCGATTTTTGGCCGCTAGCGGCGAAATTCGCATGAGTTTTGACCGCTAGCGGCGAAATTTGCACGATTTTTGACCGCTTGCGGCGAAAATCGCCCCATTTTTGGCCGCTAGCGGCGAAAATAGCCCCTTTTTTCGCCGCTAGCGGCGAAAATCGGTCGATTTTTGGCAGGTAGCGGCGAAATTCGCGCGATTTTTGCATGCAAGCTGCAAAAATCGCATGGTTTCTGGCCGCTAGCGTCGAAAATAGCCCGGTTTTCGGCCGTTAGCGGCAAAAATCGCCCGATTTTTGGCCGCTAGCGGCGAAAATCGCGCTGTTTTTGGCCGGTAGCGGCGAAAATCGCACGATTTTTGGCCGCTAGCGGCGAAATTTGCACGATTTTTGGCCGCTAGCGGCTTAAATCGCGCGATTTTTGGCCGGTAGCGGCTTAAATCGCGCGATTTTTGCCCGCCAGCTGTGAAAATCGCACGGTTTTTGGCCGCTAGCGGCGAAAATCGCGCGATTTTTGGCCGCTAGCGGTGAAAATCGAACGATTTTTTGCCGCTAGCGGCGAAATTTGCACGATTTTTGGTGCTAGCGGCGAAAATCGCCCCATTTTTAGCCGCTAGCGGCGAAAATAGCCCCTTTTTTGGCCGCTAGCGGCGAAAATAGTCCCTTTTTTTGCAGCTAGCGGCAAAAATCGGTTGATTTTTGGCAGGTAGCAGCGAAATTCGCGCGATTTTTGCCCGCCAGCTGCAAAAATCGCATGGTTTCTGGCCGCTAGCGTCGAAAATAGCGCGGTTTTCGGCCGCTAGCGGCAAAAATCGCCCGTTTTTTGGCCGCTAGTGGCGAAAATCGCACGGTTTTTGGCCGCTAGCGGCGAAAATCGCGCTATTTTTGGCCGGTAGCGGCGAAAATCGCGATTTTTGCCCACCAGCTGCGAAAATCGCATGGTTTTTGGCCGCTAGCGGCGAAAATCGCGCGGTTTTTGGCCGCTAGCGGCGAAACCGCACAAGTTTTGGCCGCTAGCGGCGAAAATCGCACTATTTTTGGCCGGTAGCAGCGAAAATCACGCGATTTTTTTCCCGCCAGCTGCGAAAATCGCATGGTTTTTGGCCACTAGCGGCGAAAATCGCGCGGTTTTTGGCCGGTAGCGGCGAAAATCGCGCTATTTTTGCCCGCCAGCTGCAAAAATCGCATGGTTTCTGGCCGCTAGCGGCGAAAATCGCGCGATTTTTGGCCGCTAGCCGTGAAAATCGAACGATTTTTGGCCGCTAGCGGCGAAATTTGCACGATTTTTGGTGCTAGCGGCGAAAATCGCCCCATTTTTGGCCGCTAGCGGCGAAAATAGCCCCTTTTTTTGCCGCTAGCGGCGAAAATCGGTCGATTTTTGGCAGGTAGCGGCGAAATTCGCGCGATTTTTGCCCGCCAGCTGCAAAAATCGCATGGTTTCTGGCCGCTAGCGGCGAAAATCGCGCGGATTTTGGCCGGTAGCGGCGAGAATCGCATTATTTTTGCCCGCTAGCTGCTAAAATCGCATAGTTTCTGGCCTCTAGCGGTGAAAATCGCGCGATTTTTGGCCGCTAGCGGCGAAATTCGCACGATTTTTGGCCGCTAGCGGCGAAATTTGCACGATTTTTGGCCGCTAGCGGCTTAAATCGCACGATTTTTGCCCTCCAGCTGTGAAAATCGCACGGTTTTTGGCCGGTAGCGGCGAAAATCACGCGACTTTGCCCGCCAGCTGCGAAAATCGCATGGTTTTTGTCCGTTAGCGACGAAAATCGCGCGGTTTTTGGCAGGTAGCGGCGAAATTCGCACGATTTTTGCCCGCCAGCTGCAAAAATCGCATGGTTTCTGGCCGCTAGCGGCGAAATTTGCACGATTTTTGACCGCTTGCGGCGAAAATCGCCGCATTTTTGGCCGCTAGCGGCGAAAATCGGTCGATATTTGGAAGGTAGCGGCGAAATTCGCGCGATTTTTGCACGCCAGCTGCAAAAATCGCATGGTTTCTGGCCGCTAGCGTCGAAAATAGCGCGGTTTTCGGCAGTTAGCGGCAAAAATCGCCCGATTTTTGGCCGCTAGCGGCGAAAATCGCACGGTTTTTGGCCGCTAGCGGCGAAAATCGCGCTATTCTTGGCCGGTAGCGGCGAAAATCGTGATTTTTGCCCGCCATCTGCGAAAATCGCATGGTTTTTGGCCGCTAGCGGCGAAAATCGCGCGGTTTTTGGCAGGTAGCGGGGAAATTCGCGCGATTTTTGCCCGTCAGCTGCAAAAATCCCATGGTTTCTGGCCGCTAGCGTCGAAAATAGCGCGGATTTCGGGCGTTAGCGGCAAAAATCGCCCGATTTTTGGCCACTAGCGACGAAAATCACACGGTTTTTGGCCGCTGCCGGCGAAAATCGCGCTATTCTTGGCCGGTAGTGGCGAAAATCGCGATTTTTGCCCGCCAGCTGCGAAAATCGCATGGTTTTTGGCCGCTAGCGGCGAAAATCGCGCAGTTTTTGGCCGGTAGCGGCGAAAATCGCGCTATTTTTGCCCGCCAGCTGCAAAAATCGCATAGTTTCTGGCCGCTGGCGGTGAAAATCGCGCGATTTTTGGCCGCTAGCGGCGAAATTCGCACGATTTTTGGCCTCTAGCGGCGAAATTTGCACGATTTTTGTCCGCTAGCGGCGAAAATCGCGCGATTTTTGGCCGCTAGCGGTGAAAATCGAACGATTTTTGGCCGCTAGCGGCGAAATTTGCACGATTTTTGGTGCTAGCGGCGAGAATCGCCCCATTTTTGGCCGCTAGCGGCGAAAGTAGCCCGTTTTTTTGGCCGCTAGCGGCGAAAATCGGTCGATTTTTGGCCGGTAGCGGCGAAAATCGCGCTATTTTTGCCCGCCAGCTGCAAAAATCGCATAGTTTCTGCCTGCTAGCGGTGAAAATCGCGCGATATTTGGCCGCTAGCGGCGAAATTCGCACGATTTTTGGCCGCTAGCTGCGAAATTTGCACGATTTTTGGCCGCTAGCGGCGAAAATCACGCGATTTTTGCCCGCCACCTGCGAAAATCGCATGGTTTTTGTCCGTTAGCGGCGAAAATCGTGCGGTTTTTGGCAGGTAGCGGCGAAATTCGCACGATTTTTGCCCGCCAGCTGCAAAAATCGCATGGTTTCTGGCCGCTAGCGGCGAAAATCGTGCGATTTTTGGCCGCTAGCGGCGAAATTCGCACGAGTTTTGACCGCTAGCGGCGAAATTTGCACGATTTTTGACCGCTTGCGGCGAAAATCGCCCCATTTTTGGCCGCTAGCGGCGAAAATAGCCCCTTTTTTCGCCGCTAGCGGCGAAAATCGGTCGATTTTTGGCAGGTAGCGGCGAAATTCGCGCGATTTTTGCACGCAAGCTGCAAAAATCGCATGGTTTCTGGCCGCTAGCGTCGAAAATAGCCCGGTTTTCGGCCGTTAGCGGCAAAAATCGCCCGATTTTTGGCCGCTAGCGGCGAAAATCGCGCTGTTTTTGGCCGGTAGCGGCGAAAATCGCACGATTTTTGGCCGCTAGCGGCGAAATTTGCACGATTTTTGGCCGCTAGCGGCTTAAATCGCGCGATTTTTGGCCGGTAGCGGCTTAAATCGCGCGATTTTTGCCCGCCAGCTGTGAAAATCGCACGGTTTTTGGCCGCTAGCGGCGAAAATCGCGCGATTTTTGGCCGCTAGCGGTGAAAATCGAACGATTTTTTGCCGCTAGCGGCGAAATTTGCACGATTTTTGGTGCTAGCGGCGAAAATCGCCCCATTTTTAGCCGCTAGCGGCGAAAATAGCCCCTTTTTTGGCCGCTAGCGGCGAAAATAGCCCCTTTTTTTTGCCGCTAGCGGCAAAAATCGGTTGATTTTTGGCAGGTAGCGGCGAAATTCGCGCGATTTTTGCCCGCCAGCTGCAAAAATCGCATGGTTTCTGGCCGCTAACGTCGAAAATAGCGCGGTTTTCGGCCGCTAGCGGCAAAAATCGCCCGATTTTTGGCCGCTAGTGGCGAAAATCGCACGGTTTTTGGCCGCTAGCGGCGAAAATCGCGCTATTTTTGGCCGGTAGCGGCGAAAATCGCGATTTTTGCCCACCAGCTGCGAAAATCGCATGGTTTTTGGCCGCTAGCGGCGAAATTCGCGCGATTTTTGGCCGGTAGCGGCGAAAATCGCGCTATTTTTGCCTGCCAGCAGCGAAAATGGCATAGTTTTTGGCCGCTAGCGGCGAAAATCGCACGGTTTTTGGCAGGTAGCGGGGAAATTCGCGCAATTTTTGCCCGCCAGCTGCAAAAATCCCATGGTTTCTGGCCGCTAGCGTCGAAAATAGCGCGGATTTCGGGCGTTAGCGGCAAAAATCGCCCGATTTTTGGCCACTAGCGACGAAAATCGCACGGTTTTTTGGCCGCTAGCGGGGAAAATCGCGCTATTTTTGGCCGGTAGCGGCGAAAATCGCGATTTTTGCCCGCCAGCTGCGAAAATCGCATGGTTTTTGGCCGCTAGCGGCGAAAATCGCGCGGTTTTTTACCTTTAGAGGCGAAAATCGCGCTATTTTTGCCCGCCAGTTGCAAAAATCGCATAGTTTCTGGCCGCTAGCGGCGAAAATCGCCCCATTTTTGGCCGCTAGCGGCGAAAATCGCCCCATTTTTGGCCGCTAGCGGCGAAAATCGCCCCATTTTTGGACGCTAGCGGAGAAAATAGCCCCTTTTTTGGCCGCTAACAGCGAAAATCGGTCGATTTTTGGCAGGTAGCGGCGAAATTCGCGCGATTTTTGCCCGCCAGCTGCAAAAATCGCATGGTTTCTGGCCGCTAGAGTCAAAAATAGCGCGGTTTTCGGCCGTTAGCGGCAAAAATTGCGCTATTTTTGGCCGGTAGCGGCGAAAATCGCGATTTTTGCCCGCCAGCTGCAAAAATCGCATAGTTTCTGGCCGCTAGCGGCGAAAATCGCGCGATTTTTGGCCGTTAGCGGCGAAATTCGCACGATTTTTTGCCGCTAGCGGCGAAATTTGCACGATTTTTGGCCGCTAGCGGCTTAAATCGCGCGATTTTTGGCCGGTAGCGGCTTAAATCGCGCGATTTTTGCCCGCCAGCTGTGAAAATCGCACGGTTTTTGGCCGCTAGCGGCGAAAATCACGCGGTTTTTGGCCGGTAGCGGCGAAAATCACGCGATTTTTGCCCGCCGCAGCGAAAATCGCATGGTTTTTGGCCGCTAGCGGCGAAATTCGCGCGATTTTTGCCCGCCAGCTGCAAAAATCGCATGGTTTCTGGCAGCTAGCGTCGAAAATAGCGCGGTTTTCGGCCGTTAGCGGCAAAAATCGCCCGATTTTTGGCCGCTAGTGGCGAAAATCGCACGGTTTTTGGCCGCTAGCGGCGAAAATCGCGCTATTTTTGGCCGGTAGCGGCGAAAATCGCGATTTTTGCCCGCCAGCTGCGAAAATCGCATGGTTTTTGGCCGCTAGCGGCGAGAATCGTGCGGTTTTTGGCCGGTAGCGGCGAAAATCGCGCTATTTTTACCCGCCAGCTGTGAAAATCGCACGGCTTTTGGCCGCTAGCGGCGAAAATCACGCGGTTTTTGGCCGGTATCGGCGAAAATCACGCGATTTTTGCCCGCTATTAGCGAAAATCGCATGGTTTTTGGCCGCTAGCGGCGAAAATCGCGCGGTTTTTGGCAGGTAGCGGCAAAATTCGCGCGATTTTTGCCCGCCAGCTGAAAAAATCGCATGGTTTTTTGCCGCTAGCGGCGAAATTCGCAAGGTTTTTGGCCGCTAGCGGCGAAAATCGCGCTATTTTTGGCCAGTAGCGTCGAAAATCGCTTTTTTTGCCCGCCAGCTGCGAAAATCGCGATTTTTTCCCGCCAGCTGCGAAAATCGCATGGTTTTTGGCCGCTAGCGGCGAAAATCGCGCGGTTTTTGGCCGGTAGCGGCGAGAATCGCGCTATTTTTGCCCGCCAGCTGCAAAAATCGTATAGTTTCTGGCCGCTAGCGGCGAAAATCGCGCGATTTTTGGCCGTTAGCGCCGAAATTCGCACGATTTTTGGCCGCTAGCGGCAAAATTTGCCCGATTTTTGGCCGCTAGCGGCGAAATTTGCACAATTTTTGGCCGCTAGCGGCGAAAATTGCCCCATTTATGGCTGCTTGGCTGCTAGCGGCAAAAATAGCCCCTTTTTTGGACGAGGTTCAGGCTTTTCTGAACAGGGAAGATTGTCTTGCCAGATTAAAGTATCTGAGCAAACCGGAACTTGTACTAGTGAGCGCCTACCTGGAGATCAAGATCCGTGCCAGTGATTCCCGTGTGGAGATCTTGTCCAAGGTTCACCGGCACCTGAAGGCAGAAGAGAAACAGGGAAGCGAGACTCCTAGTACAAGGGAAGGTGAGGAAATAGCTTCCACGGAAAAGGAAGATAAGGGCAGTGACATTGACAGTGATGCAGGTGAGCTTAATATCAGCTTCCTAACTGTCAAGATGCGTGCCTTGGAAATCAATCGAGAAATAGAATGGAAGAAATTAGAAATGGAACGAGAGAGACAAGATAAAGAAATGGAGATGAAAGAAAAAGAATTGGCGATGAGGCATTTAGAATTAGAAAGAGAAGAGAAACGAGAGAGAGAAGAGAGAGAAAGAGAAGAAAGAAGAGAAGAACGAGAAAGAGAAGAGAAACGAGAAAGAGAAGAACGAGAAAGAGAAGAGAGACGAGAAAGAGAAGAACGAGAACGAGACAAAGAGGAAAGAGAGAGACAACATGAACTAGAAGTTTTGCGATTAGGCGGTGGTCGGAGGCAAACGACGGACACCAGTGGTTTCGATCCGGTAAGAAACATCAAAATGGTCCCCAAATTCCATGAGAAGGAAGTGTCAAAATTCTTTGCAGCCTTCGAGAAAGTCGCTGCCTCTTTGGAGTGGCCAAGGGAGAATTGGGCCATCATGATACAGTCAGTCTTGACTGGGAAGGCCCAAATTGCCTACTCTACGTTATCCCTTGACGACTCCAGCGATTATGACAAGGTGAAGAAAGTTGTGCTCATGGCTTACCAATTGGTACCTGAGGCTTATAGGCAAAAGTTCAGAAACCTGAAGAAGACCTCAGAGCACACTTTTACCGAATTCGCCACGATCAAGGAGCGACTTTTCCAGGAATGGTGTACCTCTCGGAAGGTAGAGACCAAGGAAGACCTCGAGCAGCTGATTCTGCTGGAGGACTTCAAGGATTGTTTATCTGGAGACCTCAAGACGTACTTGGAGGAACAGCAGGTAGAGACCTTGAGTGCAGCAGCCACCATGGCTGAAGAGTACATCCTGACTCATAGGCCGTCTGCTAAGTACGTCCCGAGGAATTACCAGCGCCGGTTTGACAGACCTCACGACGAAGAAGAAGAAAGACCCGTCACACGAAGCGCTAAGAAGACGCCCCCAAGTAGCCCCCGAAGAACAAGTCCTAGTAGTCCGAAACACCTTAGTCCAAGGAGGAATATGGTGTGCTGGACTTGTGGGCAGAAAGGGCACATAGCTGCTAGGTGCCGAGGCAGAAGAGGTGGCAGCGCACGAAGGGAGGTGATGTTGATCAGTTGTGTTACACCACCAACAGGAAACCAGTCTACGACGAAGCAGGAAGGACCAAGTTTGTTGGCCCCTCACACTTCAACCGGGTATGTAACGAGTGATCATACTGGTAGATCAGTTGTAGTGCTCAGAGATAGTGGAGCAGCCCAGTCCCTGATCGTGAAGAGCTCGTTACCCGAGGGAGTAAGTGTGGATGGGAGACCAGAGGTTATCCTGGTTGGGTTTCCTAGGACGCAGTACATCGCCCCCTTAGTGCCAGTACACCTTGACTCGCCTTATTTCAGCGGCACAATTGAGTTGGCAGTAGTCGATACCCTCCCTGTGGCTGGGATTGACGTGGTACTAGCCAACGACTTGGTGACCGATTGGAGCAACAATCATCCCAAGATAGCGGACGAGCCTACCGGAACAGCACGGTCTGAGGTAACAGGCAATGGTAATGTCCAGGTAAGGACAAACCCGGATGTAAACATGTTTAATTTGTCCTCTCGCCTACAGATTGAGAACTATCTAGCAGTGTCTCCTGATTCTTCTCTCGACAAGGAACATGAGGTTACGATAGCAGAAGTACCTGAGCTAGAAGAGAGGCCTTGTGTGCAGACACCCACGGATACCAACGAGTCTGGAGCGAAGGCTGAGGTGTACTTGCGGTATGGCAAGTTACAGCGTGTAGTGGGCCAGCCAGAGATTCCCCAGACGTCAGAGGTATGTGAGGTGTGTTCAAAAGGTCTAGTGCCCTCTTCGGTCCAAGCCAGGCTTGTGGATGTTGCCGGCAATGGACATGACAAGTTCAGGAAGCTTATCCCTCAATTGGCCCAATGTTTCCTATCGGTATTTTGTTTGTTTTTCGTATGTGTTCTCGTTTGTGCTCTCAGTGAGGACCGGTGGACGACCCGACGAATGATGGCTCCCATGAACATCGCGAAGAGGTCCCAGGGATTGGAGAGTTGTACTGCTAGTGTTGCAGTTGAAGAAGGGACCTGGGAGGTAATAGATGATACAGGAGGTACGATATGTGATAATATGAGTGACTGTTTCCGACAGGTTGACACCCCCCGCGTGACTGCTGAGCCTCAACACAGCGTTATACGGAACGTTGGTCGACCTGACAGGGGCAGAGCGAATGCCATCTTCGGTGAGCAAGCAGCCCTGTTGGAACTAGGTGTGGGCCTAGTAGAAGAGTGTCTAGTAAGTACTGACTTGCCCATTGTCGCTATCACTCTGAATTATCAGACCCCTGTATTCCAGGTTCCTGTCTCCCTGAAGGACCATCGGACTGGCACCAGAAATGCCGTCTGTGGTCAGCCGTCATCGGTGCCACGACATAGAGAAGTGTCGAGTCACCCCAGATCGTGTCAAAACCAATCCGTACTAGAGAGGTGTGAGATGATGCCCCTGCTTGACATCGCAGTGGAGATGTGGACCTGCGTTGTGGCTGACCTGTGGCCAGGGTAGGCTCGGCGTTCTCAGAGGACACGTCTTGAGGCCACGAAGGAAGCACCGCGGACTCAGCACCTAGCTTCGAGGATCCATAGTCTCCAGCAGAAGACTACAGTGTTGATCCCCTTGTATAGTGTTAATACCCTCCCCTTGTGCACGTTTTACTTTTATATATTTAATTGGTGTTGGTGAATATTATATTATATTAAGTTCTTACCTTTCTTTCCCTACTCCCTTTTAGTTACTTGCGTCACGGATCGCATCCCTTGATAGCCTCTACTGGCTTGGGGCCGGATATATATCTTCCTCTAACGACATCAGAGTAAGAACCCCGTTGCGTCCCGAGAGGGCCGTAACATAATTGGCGAATTTTGCCCCCTAACGGCAAAATTCGCCCGATTTTTGGCAGCTAGCGGCGAAAATCGCCCGATTTTTGGACGTTAGCGACGAAAATCGCGCAATTTTTGGCCGCTAGCGGCAAAAATTGGTCGATTTTTGCCTCTAGCGGCCAAAAATCGTGCGAATATCCCCTCTAGCGGCCAAAAATCGTGCGAATTTCGCCGCTAGCGGCCAAAATTTTTGGCCGCTACCGGTGAAATTGGCGCGATTTTTGGCCGGTAGCGGCGAAATTCGTACGATTTTTGGCCGCTAGCGGCGAAAATAGCCCCTTTTTTGGCCGCTATCTGCGAAAGTCGGTCGATTTTTGCCGCTAGCGGCTAAAAACCGCGCGATTTTCGCTGCTACCGGCCAAAAACCGTGCGATTTTCGCCGCTAGTGGCCAAAAATCGCGCCAATTTCACCGGTAGCGGCCAAAAATTTTGGCCGCTAGCGGCGAAATTCGCACGATTTTTGGCCGCTAGAGGGGATATTCGCACGATTTTTGGCCGCTAGAGGCAAAAATCGACCAATTTTTGCCGCTAGCGGCCAAAAATTGCGCGATTTTCGTCGCTAACGTCCAAAAATCGGGCGATTTTCGCCGCTAGCTGCCAAAAATCGGGCGAATTTTGCCGTTAGGGGGCAAAATTCGCAAGATTTTGGCCGCTAGCGGCGAAAAAGGCCCCTTTTTTGGCCGCTAGCTGCGAAAGTCGGTCGATTTTCGCTGCTAGCGGTCAAAAACCGTGCGATTTCGCCGCTAGCGTCCAAAAATCGCGCGATCTTCGCCGTTAGCGGCAAAAATCGCGCGATTTTTGGCCGCTAGCGGCGAAATCGCACGGTTTTGGCCGCTAGCGGCGAAAATCGCGCGGTTTTTGGCCGGTAGCGGCGGAAATCGCGCGATTTTTGGCCGGTAGCGGCGGAAATCGCGCGATTTTTGGCCGCTAGCGGCCAAAAAAGGGGCTATTTTCGCCGCTAGCGTCCAAAAAAGGGGCTATTTTCGCCGCTAGCGGCCAAAAATCGCGCGATTTTCGCAGCTGGCTGCAACAAATCGCGCGATTTTCGCAGGTAAAGGCCAAAAATTGCGCGATTTTTGCCGCTAGCGGCCAAAAATCGTGCGAATTTCGCCGCAAGCGGCCAAAAATCGTGCGAATTTCGCCGCTAGCGGTCAAAAATCGTGCGAATTTCGCCGCTACCGGCCAAAAACCGCGCGATTTTCGCCACTAGCGGCCAAAAACCGTGCGATTTTCGCAGCTGGAGGGCAAAAATCGCGCGATTTTTGCCGCTACCGGCCAAAAATCTAGCGATTTTCGCCGGTAGCGGCCAGGAAACAGCGCGATTTTTGCATCTAGCGGCCAAAACTCGGGCGATTTTGGCCGCTAGCGGCGAAAATCACCCGATTTTTTCCCTCCAGCGGCGAAATTCGCCCGATTTTTGCCCGCTACCGGCAAAAATCGCGCGATTTTTGGCCGGTAGCGGCGAAAATAGCCGCTTTTTTGGCCGCTAGCTGCGAAAATCGCCCGATTTTTTCCCTCCAGCGGCGAAAATCGCGCGATTCTTCGCTGCTACCTGCGAGAATCGCGCGATTTTTGCCCACTAACGGCGAAAATCGCTCGTTTTTGGGCGCTAGCGGCGAAAATAGCCCCTTTTTTGGACGCTAGCGGCTTAAGTCGGTCGATTTTTGCCGCTAGCGGCCAAAAACCGCGCGATTTTCGCTGCTAGCGACCGAAAACCATGCGTGCGATTTGGCCGCTAGCGGCTAAAATCGACCAATTACTGAAAAATGCCAATTACTGAAAACGGCGATGGGTCATATTTTGCTCAAACCCCCCTGCAGTTTTCAAAATGTCTGAAATGTCCGAAATTTGACTCCTGAGCGTGATTTTTGAGCCGAATTCAGACTCTCTGCACCTATTTTCAGTTTCAAATTACGACGTTTCATACCGAAAATATGCCAATTACTAAAAACAGCGATGGGTCATATTTTGCCCAAACCCCCCTGCAGTTTTTAAAATGTCTGAAATGTCGGAAATTTGACTCCTGAGCATGATTTTTGAGCCGAATTCTGACTCTCTGCACCTATTTTCAGTTTCAAATTACGACGTTTCATACCGAAAATATGCCAATTACTGTAAACGGCGATGGGTCATATTTTGCCCAAACCCCCCTGCAGTTTTTAAAATGTGTGAAATGTCGGAAATTTGACTCCTGAGCGTGATTTTTTACCCGAATTCTAACTCTCTGCACCTATTTTCAATTTCAAATTACGACTTTTTATTTTTTTATTTGCGGCGAGGTGGTGGCTGACAGGTATGGCCACCATGGCCTACTCTGCCAAAGCACAGGGGATATGGCACTCGAGGCACAGTGAAGTTAACGACATCATCAAGAGGAGCCTCACCACAGCTGGATGCCCAGCTGAAAGAGAGCCCCGTTACCTAACGCCCCGTAACTCTGATGCTCTTATTGGTCGCCTGGATGGTATCACAGTGAACTCCTGGAAGAATGGCAAGCAGTTGGTATGGGACTACACGTGCGTATCAACCCTGGCTAACACCTACATTGATCTTAGTGTTGCACAACCAGGTGGCGCTGCCACCCACAGGGAAGCAGCCAAATCCCGTAAGTACAGAGAACTGGATCACCACTACAATTTTGTCCCCATTGCTTCTGAGACACTCGGCACCTGGGGTAAAAGTGCTACCAGTTTTTTTAAGGAACTGGGTTCTAGGCTCATTGAAACAACAAGGGACCCCTAGAGCTGCCAGCTTTCTTTTCCAGCGCCTCAGCGTGGCGATACAGAGGGGAAATGCGCACTGCATTCAGGGTTCCTGCCCGCCATCTGAGGAGCTGGAGGAACTCGACAACCTATGATAACCATCTTTGTACCCTATACGTAACTCCTTTTTTGTAACAAAGTTCAAATAAAACAAATATATATGTATACATACAAAAGAATGAGGGTAGTAGGAGAAGATAATATTAGTGTTATCTTGAGATGATTTCGGGGCTCTTAGTGTCCTTCGGCCCGGTCCTCGACCAGGCCTCCATCCCCAGGAAGCAGCCCGTGACAGCTGACTAACCCCCAGGTACCTATTTTACTGCTAGGTAACAGGGGCATAGGGTGAAAGAAACTCTGCCCATTGTTTCTCGCCGGCGCCTGGGATCGAACCCGGGACCACAGGATCACAAGTCCAGCGTGATGTCCGTTCGGCCGACCGGTTCCCTATTCCGACCGTGTTCAGTGAGAAACCACAAGGTCTCCTCTGAATACTTTTTATTTTCTTCTCCGAGGCTATGGGTCCCCACATTGGCACCAGATGTGGTACCCTCACAAACTTTTATATATATATATATATATATATATATATATATATATATATATATATATATATATATATATATATATATATATATTAGTATATTTTGGTAGCAGTCTTTCCTGTAGACATATATTATTAAATATGACCGAAAAAGTAAGATTAATAATTCTAACACGAATTTTCTCAATCTTTCGTACATTACGCTTCACTGTTGGAGGTAAATCAAAAATCACTTCTCCAAAATTCATTTTTATTTCTAGTCTGACGCAACACGGGCGCGTTTCGTAAAACTTATTACATTTTCAAAGACTTCACAAATACACAACTGATTAGAACTTGCGTTTCTCTGATTTTATATCTACATTTGAGTGAGGTGGGAAGGGTGATGTGGCATTAACACAAGACAGAACAATAGGGGATATTAATAGGGTATTAAAAGTATCAACACAAGACAGAACAGAAACAATGGGTATTGAATAGAAGTGTTTGTAGAAAGCCCTTTTGGTCCATATTTCTTGATGCTTCTATATTGGAGCGGAGTCTTGAGGTGGGTAGAATATAGTTGTGCAATAATTGGCTGTTGATTGCTGGTGTTGACTTCTTGATGTGTAGTGCCTCGCAAACGTCAAGCCGCCTGCTATCGCTGTATCTATCGATGATTTCTGTGTTGTTTACTAGGATTTCTCTGGCGATGGTTTGGTTATGGGAAGAGATTATATGTTCCTTAATGGAGCCCTGTTGCTTATGCATCGTTAAACGCCTAGAAAGAGATGTTGTTGTCTTGCCTATATACTGGGTTTTTTGGAGCTTACAGTCCCCAAGTGGGCATTTGAAGGCATAGACGACGTTAGTCTCTTTTAAAGCGTTCTGTTTTGTGTCTGGAGAGTTTCTCATGAGTAGGCTGGCCGTTTTTCTGGTTTTATAGTAAATCGTCAGTCGTTTGCGAGGCACTACACATCAAGAAGTCAACACCAGCAATCAACAGCCAATTATTGCACAACTATATTCTACCCACCTCAAGACTCCGCTCCAATATAGAAGCATCAAGAAATATGGACCAATAGGCTTTCTACAAACACTTCTATTCAATACCCATTGTTTCTGTTCTGTCTTGTGTTGATACTTTTAATACCCTATTAATATCCCCTATTGTTCTGTCTTGTGTTAATGCCACATCACCCTTCCCACCTCACTCAAATGTAGATATAAAATCAGAGAAACGCAAGTTCTAATCAGTTGTGTATTTGTGAAGTCTTTGAAAATGTAATAAGTTTTACGAAACGCGCCCGTGTCGCGTCAGACTAGAAATAAAAATGAATTTTGGAGAAGTGATTTTTGATTTACCTCCAACAGTGAAGCGTAATGTACGAAAGATTGAGAAAATTCGTGTTAGAATTATTAATCTTACTTTTTCGGTCATATTTAATAATATATATATATATATATATATATATATATATATATATATATATATATATATATGTATATATATATATATATATATATATATATATATATATATATATATATATTTTATACATACAATGACATTTATATAAAAACCAAATTTATATGATTTTTATATAATTCATATACATACCATTATTGGACCCTCTTTGTCTGCTGGTTTTATAACAATGACATCTTTGTATGACAAGGCCCTTAAAGCTATAGTGCCTTCGTTGGAAAATATATTATGTTCACTAAAGCCTACCATCTTAAATGGTTTACTATATTGTTTCCCCTGGATGTAGATCGTTATAGGATAAAGAAAGCATTCCCTATGGGGGATCCAGGGGCATTTTTTCTTAGATTTATTGTCCCTTTTCCAAAAACATTATTATTTTATAAACTTAGGAACACTGAGTCTGTTTCTCGACTTCTATAACCCCGTTACTTTGCTTTCCATTTTGCTGTCCTCGGCCTTGCTGCCTGTTCAGTTCCACCTCTCTTTCGTCTGTCTTCTTGATTCAAGCATACCCCTTGCTAACCTGTCTCTCCACCAGTTGGCCTCTGTTGACAACTGAATATGAAACAGTATCCACTCAATTTAACAGCCTCTTTTATACCGACCTGCCGGTATTAACGACCGGTTTGGGAGACCGGTATCTGGAGCCTCCTATTCCGGTCTGGCGGTCGATATTACCGACGGTCGGTATTAGGTTTGTTGTGGCATCGGCGTCCCCTCACATGGCGACCAGGCCACCGACCTGGATCGTCCAGAGTCATATATTACATCTTAATTTTCTTTTAAAATGATTCAGTTTAATGAAGAAAATTCTAAATTATTATTAATAAAATATTTTGAAAGTTTTTATTAAGCAAAAGTCTTTGTTTTCTTATTAAATACCTTTTATAGTATAGGCACTAGGTATTTTTTTCCCACAGACCTAGAATGTACTCCGCCAGGCCATGTGTTCCCATTGTTTACTGTGAACTCGCGCGGCTAGCTTCAATTGTTAAGGATATTACTGTACTGTTAATTGTGATCTTCTTTTTAATTTACAAAATGCCAAGTTACCCAAAGGAAGCGCCTGACGGTTGCACAGAAGCTGGAGTTAATTAAGAAACTTGATAAAGGATATTCTCATGCACGAGCAGCAGCAGAGTTTAACATCGGGAAAAGTACAGTAAGTGACATCAAGAAACAGAAGGATACTCTATTAAAATATGTGAGCACAACAGAGTGTGCTACTTCTGGTGCTGCATGTTCGAGAAAAACAGTAAAGTCTGGTCAGTATCCACAATTGGATGCTGCAGTGTATAAGTGGTTTATTCAGCACTGCACAATTGGCATGGCAATAAGATTTGAAGAGCTTAAAGTTGCAGCAAGTAAACTTGCCATTCAATTAGGTATAAAAGATTTCAATGCAAGTGATGGGTGGGTTGGAAGATTTAAGGCTCGGCATAACATTTCAAACACCAAAAAAATTTCTGGTGAGGCATCAAGTGCTGATCCCACTAATGTTGATTCATTCAAGGCTAAATTAAACGAGCACATTGTCAGTAATAATTTAAGCAAATATCAAGTATATAAAGCTGACGAGACTGGGTTTATGTGGCGAGCTGTACCAAGTACATCCTTAACCCTCAAACCGCGCATATCATATATAAATTATATCAGTGACAAAACCGAAACCGCGCACATCATTTATTTATGATTTCGTGTCTAGCGCTATAATTTAAACGCCCCGCGTGGGATAGGGGTAATCATCGGCGAGCCTCGACCGAACATAAACAAACCCCGCCTGGGAAAAAAATCCAGCGTGGGTCCCCTTTGTGTACAGAGCTCAGTTACCCGGCGGAAACCATGGTGAGCGCATCACGTTCCGACGACCGACCCCGCTCAGCGAGACGTTCCTCGCGACCTCTGACCGAGGACGAAATTACTCGTAATTTGTTCCCGGATGGTGATGAGTCTGATATAGACGACTCAGACTTTGATCATGACTATACACAGCCCTCAGAGGTGGATACGGCCGACGACGAGTGTGAACATGCTGGCTCCACCAGGGCTAGGCCTAGCATCTCACCCATGCCTCCTCGCCCTCACTCGACCCAAATTTCTGCAAGACCACACAGTTCATGTGCTCCCTTGCAAGATATTGATGTTTTGCTCGACGATTCTGAATAAGGTGAATCATTTTCCGGTTTTAGTGACTTAGAATCGGAAAATAGTTTCGCTAGTGCGAGTGGAGGAGTGTGTGGTGTTGCCAAGCGACAATTTGTCGCGTCAGCAGCATCTGGCCAAGCCATGCGGCACTGCATGGCACCACATGAACAAAGACCCTCAACATCGAGGAATTTTCCATCACCATCCCTGCCCACCCCTACTGTTCCTAGACCTGCTTCAGCTCCTGGTACACGGTTTCCTCGCCGTGGTGCCACTATTGGCTCTAGAAAGACACCTGGTGTTTTTGTGTGGAGTGATGGGACAGATTTTGTTCCCCAAATTCCTGTTTTTGATAATTCGGATGTTGGAATTACAGACATTTTCCCTGATAAAGGTGCAGATATGTGTGAAATGGACTATTTTACTGCATATTTTGATGAGCCGCTAATGGAACATCTTGTTCATGAGACGAACAAATATGCGAGTGATCTCACTGACGAGGAGGAGTTATCCGATTTTTCACGTTTGCAGCGATGGAAAGATACGACTTTAGGTGAAATGTATGTGTTTTTGGCACTGTGTATGTTGATGAAACATTGTGTCAAACACGTAATCGACCATTACTGGAGCAAAGACCATACTGTTCCAACACCAATGTTTGGCAAATATATGTCTCGAGACCGATTTGCGATAATCCTCAGGTGTCTTCACTTTGCAAATAATGAAGACAGGAATGATGATGATAGGCTTTGGAAGGTAAGGCACGTACTGAATGAACTTATCAGAAAGTACAGGGATTTCTACGTACCAGCTCAGAAGTAAGTAATTATCAAAAGAAGGCCCCAAACCGGGAAGGCTATGTAGCACCATCAAATGTGTGGAATAATCAGAGGATGCTAAATATCACCAAGGATGCCAATACGAGAACAAAAACGCATAAGGCGAACGATATCAAAAGTATCCGAGTCACCAAGAATTCTATTGAGGGACAGGTGACCGCGAGGGGCGGTTGGAAAGCAAGACACACGCTCGTTCCGGAAGTCAGGACATTCAATAAGGACATGCACGACCGTAAGAGGGACAATGCAACTAGGACAATAAGGAGCAGGGCGGCGCTCCATCAAGTGACCATGGGTTAAGTGAGTATGGCCAATACGCAACCTCGCCAGAGCTGTTTCCCATCGCCGGTTACGGTGGTAGGAGGACGGCCACGAGGAAACACAACACTTAAGAGTACGTAGTTTGTTACCAGAAACAGACGACCAAGAAGCCTGCCAAAGGGTAAGGACGGAGGAATGGATAACCGGGTAAAAGTCGGAATATGGAATACCTTTACGAGAGATGGGACAAGAGCAGACAGCTTCCTTGGTGGCAGCATCCGCACGCTCATTTAATGACACACCAATATGGCTGGGAACCCAACAAAACTCAACCGACTTAAATTTACTGTGAACAAGAAACAGCCAATGCTGGATCTCGACAACTACTGGATGAACCAGATTAAAGGACCCGAGAGCCATGAGGGCACTACGGGAGTCAACAACAACTACAAAGGAAGACTGACAATGAGAATGCAGGAGACGAAGAGCATAGAGAATAGCATAAAGCTCCGCTATAAAGATGCTAGTCTCCGGAGGTAAGCGACACATATAAGTGCGATCAGGAAAAACAACAGAGTAGCCAACACCGTCCGCAGACTTAGACCCATCGGTGAAGACAGAAACGGAGCAGGAGTGAGAAGAAAAGTGCTCCAGGAAAAGGCGTTTTAGAACTGTAGGAGGGGTAAAAGCTTTAGTGGCGCAGGTCAAGGATGTACAAAACCGCGGAAGGAGGACTCTCCACGTTGGCAAAGAAGGAACAACACGAGGAGAAACATTAGAAATACGAACGGAAAGAGAATCCTGTAGGCGAGATAACCGGACAGAAAGAGGGAGGTGGTGAAGAGGAACAGGAACCACAGGAGGGGTAAAAGTTAAAGCACGACAGAGGCGAGAGGAAGGATGTTGTAAGGACCGCGCAAGATAGCGAAGACAGTAGCGATCACGGCGGTCCTGGAGAGACAGGAATCCAGTGTCAACATACAAGCTAAGGACGGGAGTCAAACGAAAGGCACCAGAACTGAGGCGCAACCCAGTATGGTGCAAAGCATCAAGATGGCGAAGAGTAGAAGGAGCAGCAGACGAGTAAGCAGGGCAACCATAATCGAGCTTAGACAGGACGAGAGAGGAATGTAAAGCAAGGAGTGCGCGCCTATCTGCCCCCCAAGAAGTATGGGACAATACCCGAAGGAGGGTAAGGGCCTTAGAGCACTCAACACGGAGGTAAGAGATATGGGGAGACCAAGACAAACGAGTGTCAAGGAATAACCCCAAAAGCTTCGCGGAATCGTTGTACTCAAGGGGATGACCATAAAGTGACAAAGAGAGACGAAGAACGACCCATTTCCGGGTAAAAGTCATGGCACAAGTCTTAGAAGTAGAGAACTTGAAGCCATGATCGATGGCCCAAGACGACACGGCATCAATTGCAAGCCGGCGCTGAAGGAGAGGCGAATCATCACCCTGACAGCAAAGGGTAAGATCATCGACATAGAGCGCGGAGAAGACACCTGAAGGAAGAGAGGAAAGAAGACCATTGAGGGCAACCAGAAAAAGAGTAGTGCTCAGAACACTACCCTGGGGCACACCTTCGTATTGCTGAAAAGAAGCAGAGAACGGGGTACCAAGTCGCACCCGAATGGAATGACGAGAGAGGAAGCTGCGGAGAAAGAGAGGGAGATGACCACGAAGGCCAAAAGAATGAAGTTGAGATAGAATATGATATCGCCAAGTGGTGTCGTAAGCCTTTTCCAGGTCAAAAAGGAACCAGCTCAGAAGCTTGTGATTGACAAATCCCTTGTGCTTTTCAAAGGACGTCTTGCCTTCAAGCAGTATATTCCCTCCAAACGCCACCGATTTGGATTGAAATTCTTTGTACTCTGTGACTGTGAAACAGGAATTGTGTTACACATGATAATGTATACGGGTACAAATGTAGACATTCCTGCTAATGACCAACATGGCATTCAGGTAATGTTGTGAAGTCACTGCTTGCACCATATCTGAACAAGGGCCACATATTATTCACAGATAACTATTATACCAGTCCCTTGCTAACTAGGTTCTTGCTTGATAATAGAACTGGAGTGTGTGGCACAGTGAAGGCAAAATGAAGGGAAATGCCAGTGTTTCCAGGTGCTATGCAGGTTGGTGATTGCGAGCTCAGAAAAACAGGTGGAATACTTTCAGTGCGGTGGAAAGACAGGCGTGAAGTGAACATGTTGACCACCATTCATGCTGGAACAATGCTGGACAGTGGCAAGGTGAACAGAACCACCAGAGAAATAATCTATAAGCCAGATTGTGTCTTGGACTATAACATCAACATGCGTTTGGTGGATAAATGTGATATGATGGTGGGGGCAGTGGAGTGTGTACGGAAAACAGTGAAGTGGACCAAGAAAATGTTTTTCCACCTCGTTGACGTAACAATGCTGAACAGTTACAATTAGTATCTTGTCAAAACAGGTGGTAAACGTAATTTCCGTGCATTCAATTTTACTGTAGTAACACAATTACTACAGAAGTTTGGCAAAGTAATTCCTGGTGTACAGAGGCCCATTCTGAACCCGGTATTGCACCATGCTCCAACACCCAGGCTCGCTTACAGGGATGCCTTTTTGACATAATCTCAGGTTTTTACCACCAACTGGAAAGCGTGCAGTAGGCCAGCGTGCGTGTGTAGTATGCTGGTCAACAACCAAGAGGGAACAGAAAAGAAAAATGGTGATGACTTGGTGCACAGCATGTCAGGTCCCTCTGTGCCATGTCCGATGTTTCAACGAGTATCACAATCTTGATGACTTCTAAATGTCCAAGACTGGTGCCAAAACATGTAAATACAGAATAAGTGTGTGTATATAGTGGAAATAAATCATAAGAAATAGTATTTCGCGCCTCAACCAGTTTAAGTTAAAAGCGAAGCTATACCTAATAAATTCCCTGTAACCTACCTTACCCTTCTATTGTCAACCAATGTCTGTTTTTTTCTTTAAAGAGCGCTGTTTGTCGACATAATTGTATTTGTGCTGCTTTTTCATCTATGTTTTCATTTGTTGTTTTCATTCTACTCATTATGCTCAATTAGTATTAAGCTTGTCATTTAAGTTTATCATGCCCGAAACGCTTTGCGTAATAGTGGCTTTAGGCATTGTATGTACTAGCTATACCTATAAGTCAAACAATCCTTGTAAATATTTATTGTATGTATGTACCTTACCTAAATAAAATTGTATTGTATTGTATTGTATATTTTATTGTGAAATAAGACATTTTTGTGCAAATACTTGTGACACTAATATGTGGATACAATATACATTGACAACAGTTTTATGTTTATAAATCATCTCGTGAGAACATATTGAACCACACCAGTGACAAAAATGGGTGTAAAATACGCCATAGATACTGTAAATAATAACGCGAAAATAAATTCGCGGCAACTCGCGCTCCTCCTCCGTCGCGCCTGACTCACCCCGGGCGCACTGCGGTCCAGCGAAGATCAGGCGTGACGTCATCGATGATCTTCTCGGGTCATTTACGTCCATGGGTAAGTGTAATTAATTTTTTTTTATTATTTTTCCCGTGCTCAGGGAACACAAATAAAGAGATTAACACTTTAGTGCGCGCGGCAATCGCTGAAAAAAAAGCGGGTTATGCGCGTGGCGTTCTGGGCGCTCAAGCATAAACACAAAAAAGTTTATAATCTTTTCACGCTCCTAACATCAATTCTCGAGCTACGTTTTTCATTTTGGTATCATTGCGTTGGCAATAAAATTCTCTACAAGATCATATGCATAAAATGTCACCCAAGCATTTGCTATCCCACCACGAAGTAAATAAACACGAAGATGACTTGCCGTGACACCCAAACAGGAAGTAAATGTTCATACTCTTTCGTTTGTTGCCAGCCTCACAGTCATCCTACAGCGCTTATTTTGATATCACTAAACTCGCAATAAAATTCCCCACTCAGACAGATGCCTATCAATGTCTAATTATGTTCCGCACGAGTGTGGGAACTGGGCGAAGCGTTAGCCATGATTTCAGCAGCGACGACACTGTTGTGATGCAGCGCTTTGAAAGTTTATACTTATTTCACTGTCATGACATTATTTCTCGAGCTACGTATTTCATTTTTATAGCAATGTGTTCGCAATAGAAAGTTCTATAAGAACATGGGTAGAATTGTCCAACAGAGCGTCAAATAAATTTGCGGCGAATAAAATCTTACCCGTGAGCGTAAAAAGTTTTTACTTTGCTCATGTTTTTTCAAGTTTATACTTGATTCACTCCGTTTTTTTGTTTGTATAGTGTTCGGAATAAAATTCTCTACACAGACATATGCATATAAATGTAGAATCATGATCGCGGCCAACACAAGAGTGTGTGGAGTGCGCGATTACCCTCATTGTCACCAATTCAATAGTCTCTCCTCTAACTTACAATACATTGCCGTTTTCTCAAATAGGCACAGTCCCTATTAGAGAAAACAAAATTTAATGGCAAACATATTCATACAAACCCCAAGTCGATCGAGTAGTAAATACCCAATATAACACGGTCCGTAAATTTACGTCGTGATCCGACAAGCGGTTAAGCAAAACGCCCGTAATTCCAAGTGGAAAATCCAGGATAGTGTTAATTAATTAATTAAATTTTTTTTTTTTTTTTTTAATTTTTGTTGTTGTTGCGCGTGTGGGTGTTAATTCCATTTGGACCCCTAGCGGTTTGAGTAGGATGCAGGAAAATATTCCTGGACGAAAGATAAGCAAGGAACGACTCTCAGTCTTGCTCTGTGCTAATGCTGCTGCCTCTCACAGGACAAAATGTGCAGTGGTAGGCAAGTCTAAATATCCTCGAGCCTTAAAAAAATATAATGCAGGCATTACCCGTAATATATTACAGTTCTAAGAAATCATGGTTTAATCAAACAATATTTACGGACTGGTTTGAAAACCACTTTTGCAAAAAAGTCAAGAGAATTCCAGATCAACAAATGTGGAATAAAGGCCAGTGAGGTTAAGGCATTGTTGCTGCTAGATAATGTCCCTGCTCATCCCATTAGCAAGTTAATTTCAAGGGATGGCAGAATAAAATGCATGGCACTTCCACCAAACACAACATCCTTGATCCAGCCCATGGACCAAGGTGTTATCCTTGCTGCTAAATGTATGTACCAAACAGCAATGCTTGAAGATGTTTTAGTTGTTTTACTTAGCGAGGAAGATGAATTGACAGGAAAGGATACAAGGACTCAAAGAACAATAGAAAATCTAAAAAAGTACACAATCAGGGAAGCAATATTCCATTGGGCTAGGCTTTGGAATAAAGTGAAAGAAACCACACTAACAAATTCATGGAAGAAACTGTTAACAGAGAGGCCTAGATGTGATGCAGCAGTATTTGATAGTGAATTCGAAGGTTTTGAAAATGAAGCTAATGATTTTGAAGGGTTTGAAGAAACGATCCGAACAACGTTGCTCCAAGCTGGTCAGGGTGTACAAGTGAATGATATCAATGAATGGTTAGAAAATGATTACGATCCTGGTTATGAATTGTTAACTGAAGAACAGATTGTGCAAAGTGTTCTCGGAAATGACTCTGATGATGACTCGGACGATGTTGGTGAGGCTCTGCCTAGAGGTTTCGGATATCAGAAAAGATTGGAACAAATTGAGGAGCTCATTGAATATTCAAGAAAAAGTAAACACGAGGTTGTTGGAAATTTTTATGTACACTTTACAGCCTTTAACCCTTAAATGGCGCATAGCTATATACCATTTGACACCCACAGGCGCATACCAAAAAAAAAAAAATATTTTTTCTTCCTAACCTGTTAATTTGTGTTCACTGATCACGGGAAAAATAATAAAAAAAAATCGTAAGTGGCATATATTGCCCACTATAGGGCGGGGAAGTGTGACAAAAATCAGGCGCTGACTGAGTGTGCGTCCCAGGTGGTCTGTTGATCGCCAGCTGTCAGGCCAGAGTTTCCACAGAGAGATAATTACCTAATTATTTCAATGTCTCTGAGTGATTTTTCGTAGTTTTTTTGCTGTAATATTATTCAATAGTGTGTAGTGTGATATATTTATATAATAAAATGAGTGAATCATCGCTGTACTCAAAAATATGGTGTGCGTATTGTTGATTCAATTATGTTCATCAGTGAACAAATACTTTGTCGGTTATTACACTATATACACAGGTTATATATAAGTATCTGCATGTTTTGTTCACCATGACAAACCACTAAGTTGGTATGCTGAGTGGCAGTGGCAGTGGCAGGCAGTGACTGGCTGCCACTGGCTGCCACTCCCTCCCTCACCTCACCTCACCTGCCTTGCCACCATTCCCCACCCACCATACTGCTTTTGCTTTTATATACAGACATTATATATAAGTATTTACATGTTTTGTTCACCATAACTGTACATCTAAGCTTGTTTGGTGAGTAAAGGCAGAGAGGCGTAGCTACTCACACAGTCAGCTGGTGGCGGCCGCCCTCAAGGCCAGACACACTAATATTTCTCCTACAACAATACTGTTTGTGGTGTTATTACGCTATATACACACATTATATATAAATATCTACCTGTTTTATTCACCATACTTGTACAAGTAAACTGGTATGGTGCCCAAAGACCATCGTGGTCATCAGTAAACAACATAAGTCCTGCAGACGACGCTCCTCCCTCACCAAAATGGCGGCTCCCAACCTCCTACTCTCGCTGTTATCTCACACTATACACACGTTATATATAAGTATCTACATTTGTGTTCACCATAGCGAACCACTAAGCTGGTATGGTGAGTGCAGTCAATAAAAGGTGGCCACACACACTCAAAAGACAACGCCACCATCCTCCCTCCCACAGCATTACTCCTCCCTCCATGGCGCACAGCGCCAAATATCACCACAATCCTGCTATTATCAGAACCCTGGTCAGTTTTATCACAGTCAGGGGTCTTCTGTAATAATATCATCGCTACATAATAGCATGAACAAGTATATTATGGCATTTTTAGGCGATGCTGTGGTCACAAGCTGAACAACAGTGCTGTGAGCTCATGCTGCGTGCGTCAGGCTTGGTTGCTCACTCAATACTGAGGCCCCTAACACCCTGGAGTTTGGCCCACGATTTTTTTTTTTAAATGGCGTCTGTTTACAAGAGCCCTGATGAAGGTGTGGTGAACCCCGTGTATCCGCGGGCCGTTTAAATCTTGCGTAGTACTCCAAAGCATCATATGATGCGATGCGCAATTTACTGCAAGTCGGTCAAAGCATCATATGATGCGATGCGCAATTGAAGGGTTAAGCAATGTCTCAGAACGTTAGCCAGAGAAAATCAGATTCAGACAAAAATAGATAGAAAATTTTTCGTCGACAAGCCATGCTGCACCCGCTGATGCTGAATTCCCATTGACAAGTCATGGAGCATCCGCAGGCAACGAATGCTTTACAAGTCATGCTGCACCCACCGATGCTGAATTCCCACCAACAAGTCATGGAGCATCCGCAGGCAACGAATGCTTTACAAGTCATGCTGCACCCACCGATGCTGAATTCCCACCAACAAGTCGTGACAAGTCATCCACTAACGATATAAAATATGATTGAAAGGCATATAAATTAGTGTAAAAAGTGTTGATAGAGTACAGTATTGTAAGTGTTAATGATTATTTAAGCCTTGACAAAAAGATACTGTACAGTGTAAATATACAGTAGAAATAATTGTCAATAGTGAAGTAGAATTAGAACTCATGTGAATTAGTAGTAAACTTAGCTGTTGTGTGAAGTGAGTGCCTGAAAATAAGTGTACATACAGTATGTACCCTGTATACAATATAAAACAAGCGCTAAAGAGGATGACGTAATCTTCACAGCTTCGTAATCTTCAGCTTCATTAAAAGTAAGTCAATTTACCAATTTTATTATAGTATTACAAGATATTAATTGTTTTTTTTTCAACAAAAGCTACATATTAGTCTCTGTAAATGTATATTCTATCATTAGCAGAGAAAAGGTGAGCTCAAAATATTTCATCTTGGCTAGCTCTCAGTGACAAGGCTCGATCGCCATTGTATGGCCTGTGTCATAACATTAAAAATACATTACCTGCACTGTTCAGGGTAAATCAAAACACATCTCTAAAATTTTATTGAGAAAATATTAACAATCACTGATTGATACATGAAATATTTTGCAATACAAAGGAATGAATAAATTTTTTTCCACCCATCTGGACTTGATCAGAACGTGTTCACACCTCATCCATGCAGCAGCCAACAGTTACGATTCTTCGCGGCAGGGGATCGTATTCCAGGGACCTGCCCGAAACGCTACGCGTACTAGTGGCTGTACAAGAATGTAACAACTCTTGTATGTATCTAAAAAAAAAAAAAATAAATAAAAAAAACAGCTGGCTTAATCGTCGGCGTGGCACTAAACTGGAATGCAATTACACAATGAACTTTATTTAATTTTAGTTATACAGTATAAAATATATCCTACCTGAATGTTACTTGAAAAATTACCCGACCCGACTTAACTTCGGAAATAACGACTAGGGTACAGCCCCATATAGGCCATTAAATTGAGTGGATACTGTATATCGAAACAGAGAAGTGTAGCATGAACACAATAAGTTGACTGGTAACAGGCCCAAACAGCAAATGCTGGTAAACTTCCTCAGACGAAACAGCACGGGAATGGTATTCCCGTCACCCACTGGAGATGGCTGCCAAAAGTCTACACACACAGTCTTCCAAGCTCCTGCAGCCGCAAGGGAAGAGGTACCCAGCAAGCAACATGTTAAAGGCAGCAGGAATGGCCATCAAATCGAAGAACAAAACATATCCAGGAAAATTGCACACTACAGCATCAACTATGGAATTGGATAGAGAAGCCAAAATAAGTGGCTCAACTGATTACACATACAAAACAAATTAACACAATATCAATCATGGACGCTGGCTACCAGGATATATATATCACTGTCCGGTACAGCAAAAGTGGTGAAAACGCGGATGCCGAAACACGCACAGTCAAAAGACTGTACATAAACAGCCCCTACAAAGGAGAAAAAACCAGCGTTGAATGTAATGAAACGCCATTTTTTGGGTGAGTCCCGGAGGCTCCCCGGAGCTTACCAGGCTGATATGCTAATGTCAGACTTTGGCATCAGTCATGTGTACGGAGTTCTTATGGGCCTACCAGGGACCACGAGCCAGAACCTGGCCCCCTCTAGAAAGGCAAGGGAAGCAATGGCCCATAGAAACCCCTGTGTGGTTGGAAGCATTCTATGTCTGCCATCGACCGGACTAGGCACCCAGAAAGGTAGGCGTCCCAAAACAAACCCCTATTCTGGTGAAAATTGCAACCAAAAACCGAACGAGTGGATAGAACTCTCCAAACAAAAACAAGCAAACTAGTATGACGTCACCCGTCATCGCGCCGTCTGCGTAGCTCCCCCCCTCCCTGGGAGAGGGAAGGGGTAATCCCAGACCTACCATGCCGGCGATCCACACCCTAGTTCTGAGGCTGGATGTCAAAACACGCAAAAAAACGCCGACCGGAGGGAGGGAGAGAATCCGGGGAGCCTCCGGGACTCACCCAGAAAATGGCGTTTCATTACATTCAACACTGGTTTTCTGGGGGGAGCCCCTACGGCTCCCCGGAGCTAACTACCCACAGAGGAAAAGAATAGGGACAGACCCGGGAGGCGGTCGCCGCACACTACTCAACCCGAAGGCGAGACAACAGGCCGCATCCACCGACCCAATGCGACACAGGCCCGACTGGGCCTAGGAACATGTACAAGGTAATGAGCAGCCAAGGACCCTACTCTACCGCCAAATTCCCCGTGCCCGAATGTCCACCCAGGACACAGTACCAAAGACGGCGGCAAGAGCCGCGAACTTGCGGACGTCATGGGCACGGAAATAGACCACAGGCTGGCGAGCCTTGAGAACCCCGCGGACGACCTGGGAGACCCCGCACCCTTGAACAGGGAAGAAGGGAACCGGAGCAACCCAAAGCACATCCACGGACCCAGAAGCCGTGGTGTGCCAATAACGGCGGAGAACCGCAACAGGACAAAAACAAAATGCCCAACTAACCAAGCATCAACAACCCAGGGACCCCTCCGGAAAGCAGCAGTCTCATTCTTCGCCAGAAAAGAAGGAGAAGGCAGCAGATGACCAAACCGATCACCCCAACCGAAGGAGCAGAAAACCCCTGCACAGTAGGAGAGCATGAAGCTCACCTACCCGACCCCCAGAGGCCAATGCCAACTGGAAAAAGAGCCATTGAAAAACAAACTGGAACCAAAGGGGCCCCAAGAAAATGAGGAGAAGAAAAAAAAAGAGAGCACTCTGTCCAATGACCAGGACGGCTCAAGAGGCGCAAGAACAGGCCGGAGGTGAAACAAGCACGAGACAGCTTACAAATGGCGCAGATGAAAGTCCGAAAGCAAGCCGAAGCGGCTCCGCCAGCACCGCATTAAACGAGGCGACAGAATGCGGCAAGTCGACGGCTCCCAACCCCCAGCAGAAAAGCCAAGCCGACACCAACAAACGCAGCCACCGAAGAAGGGACAGAAGGAAAAGGAAGGACCGCCAAAAACCCCATACTGCCGCCAAGAAGCATACAGGTGGGACACCAACAATGAAGCCACCAGACCACCAAAGGACTCGAGATACCCGAGGCAGAACGTAATCAGCCCTGCCAAGGGTCACCCGAGCCTAGGAAGAGGCGGAGCCGCAGGAAGATCTCGGGTGCGACCACCAAGGAAGCAGAGCCGGAAGCCCAAGCCGGCAAAAAGAAGATGGAACGTCTGCCGAACAGAAAACTCCCCAACGCAAGCAAACACGCCAGGGGATCAGAAACCACGGGTCCGACGTGAGACACCAGAGAAGGGTCATCGCAAGACCCTGAAAAAACCAACAGGCAGGGCAAGCCAGGAAAACAGGAACCCAAACCCGGCAACAGGAAGGCCAAAAGGCACAAACAAAACACACAACAGTGTGAAGGAGAAAATGATAAAAAGACCAGCAGAAAAGCCCCAGCACCAGCGGCCAGGACAAGAGTGAAGCAGGAAGACGAGAGGATGCATGAGGAAGGGAAGTGGCGGAGGCCAACCCCATACCCAGCGTCCAGTGCAGATAAGAGCCCAGTAGGCTCCGGAAGTAGAACAGAAGCGAATAATAGGCGAGGGGCGAGATGAGCCAAAGCTCATCCTCAGCCAGCTCAACTAGGCGAGGACAACGAGGTTAGCACACCGCCCTGAACCAAAACAAACTCCCACAGCGCATGCACAGGACACAAAAGAAAAGTAGCCCAATAGGTTGGGCTACACAGGTCCATCCTACTCTGTCCAACAACAGAGCAGAAAAGTAGCCCAACGGGTCGCATCCCGAGCGATCCGTTAAAGAAACAGGCCAACTCATGGAAACAAAAGCCAAAAAGAAGGAAGCAACAACCAACCTAGCCGGCTCATGTAAGGAAAACAACGAACCGAATCGGAACCCAAGTGGGCCACCAGTAGCCCAACATGGCGACAAAGAGCCCAACAGGCTACAAATAGCCCAATCCGGCATCCCGGACCAGAACGGAAGGAAAACGAGCAGTGCCGAGACACAGCACGGAGAGAAGAGATATGAACAAAAGAATGAAAAGGCCAAAAACCCAGAAGCTGCCCGGAATAGGACCCACAAGCCCTAGAAAGGACCTGAGGGAAGCCCCACTGAATGATGACAGACGTACCAGTAAAACAGGAAGGAGCAAAACCAACCCGAACCTTCAAGAACACACAGAAGCAAACACAAAAGATGAAGGCACAGAAAACCCAGTTGCACCCGAGACCAAAAGTCATGCAGAACCCCAAGAAGAGGGGGACATGGCAGAGAAGTCCCGTCCCGAAAAAAGGGACGAAGAACGGAGAAAAGCACCCACTGACAGGATGGAAGCAATGGGCATAATGGACAAGGAACCGAGCCTGGGGAGGGGCCGACACCCAAGTACACGTGCAGAGAGGGGGAAAGGAAAACCCCCACTCCACAAAACTGCAAGCCCCGCTCAGAGGGGGTAGAAAAACCCCGGCGAGGTCCAACGGAGCCTGAGTCCCCCCACGTCAGCCCCACCCCAGCCCCAGGAACCCACCCGGCAGGCCCCGGGGCCGAGCCGTCCTCCCAAAGCCCCAGCCTCAAGAAAAAATTGGGCAGCCGTGAAAAGCACTAAGGAAGGGAGCCCACATGCAGACTCTTACAACACGGCTGGAGGAAACTGGCTCGAATGCCCCCGTCGCTATCCCGGAAGGGGAAGTCCCTGAGACCAACCGAGTCTCAAAACCATGGAAGCCCCCGCCCCGACCCCGAACCCACAGACGGTAAAGACCCGGATGTAGGAAGGATGGGAGGGGGGGGGGGGGCCGACAAGACAACCAACCAAAACGGGGCAGCCTCGGGGCTTCCGGGGAGCAAACAACTAGCGCGTTGCCACCGAAACCCAATGTGCAACGCCCGTGTAGCCTGCACCACATAGTCAGCATAAGTCTAGGTAACCGAGTCACAAACAAGCAACAAAACTTGCAGGACCCCGGGCCGAAGGTGTCACCAACCCCACAGGCTGCAGATGGAGGCAAAACAGTGAGAATCACCCTGAGACAAGGGGACAGCAACCCTCGAACTCGCACAAAGCGAGGGGAGGCACTCTGGGGGCCACATCCATCGGGCCCCATGCTCCCCCTAGGGGTTTCCCAGGGTCCTGAGCATTTACTATAAGAGGACTCGCGCTCAGGTAATCCCAGGCAGGGTACTGCTAACCGGCACCCATGGCTACCAAACAACACTAAGAGCTGAATCCCCGGGACATGTACACTCACGGGGACCAAGCAGGGAGAACCACCGGAAGAAGGAAGAGAACTCGGCACAAAGGGGGAAAACCCAAAGGCAGAACCCCCACCAGGTAGACAAACAAAAAGAAAAAGAAAACCCTGCAAGAGTACAGCGTACCGAGGCGGAACAGAGCTGGCCGCTATGACTGGTGAAAACAAGCTGCGCAGCACCCTGCGCCCTGCCAGTGCAAACTGTCCCTTACCATAAGGCGAACAAAGGAGACAGAACCCCCATCACGCAAAGGGAGGCCGAAAACCGAGCAGCAAACGGCCTAGCAGAAGCAGGACCCAAGGAACTTGTGGAAGGTAACCCCAAGCCCCAAGGGCAGTACTTACAGGGCACCTAGGGAAGGTAACCCTAGGCGCATGCAGCCAGAGTACTGGAGACTCACTCCCGGCTCACGCACCACCTAGAAGACAGACACCACACTCTAGGTACAGTGCTGAAACAACCACTGGAGCCGGAGCACACAACTAGTGCCAATAGCATCAGCCGAAGAACTAGGGTTTTGTTTTGGGAGTTCTATCCACTCGTTCGGTTTTTGGTTGCAATTTTCACCAGAATAGGGGTTTGTTTTGGGATGCTTACCTTTCTGGGTGCCTAACCTGGTCGATGGCAGACATAGAATGCTTCCAACCACGCGGGGGGTTTCTATAGGCCATTGCTCCCCATGCCTCTTCTGAGGGGGTCAGGTTCTGGCTCGTGGTCCCTGGTAGGCCCATAAGAACTCCGTACACATGACTGATGCCAAAGTCTGACATTAGCATATCAGCCTAGTAAGCTCCGGGGAGCTGTAGGTGCTCCCCCAGAAAAATTAACAGACTCGTGCACTGCCCAAAAGTGATGTGACTAAAGAGGAGCCACCTCCTCCAAGACCTAACCCACAACCCCTAAGAACAGGTATCTCACATATATAGGGAAATGCAAAGGAAACCCCGGGCCATGGTTCAAGTAAAATGGAATTCTAAACAGCATATGGTCATCATAAATAGAAACAAAGCAATGCCCATCGCCCTGGACACAATGTAATGTTCTAGTAACACCAATGAAGGGCCCAGCAGAGAGAACAGATGTTAAGACAGGCAACACCAGGTAGAAAAACTGAGGGAGCAGGCTGGCTGCAAATCCAGCACTTGGAGTAATTATCATGCAGCAACAATTGTTTACCTTGTACCTAATTTCTTCTGCCTCAGAGTAAGCCAGATTGTGGTCCCTGGCAGGCTATACCAGTCTTTGAGGCCTGGTGTGTTGCACCAACACTTGTTGGTACTAGAGCAACCTCATCCCCTTAAAATAATGTCACTTTTCGCTCGTATGTGTGCTATGGCCAAAAATGCACGTAATTTGAAATGAAATCAGCTCACATAAGTGATGTACTGTCCCGTTTTCTATTCGAGTCCTCCAGCTTTCTCGGTAAGGTTACGAGACGAACTTTCAATTAACGGTTTTCATGACTTTTGAAACCTTACGAGAACCTCTTGCCCTCCTAACCTACCACATGACCTTCAACTTATTGTTTTGGAAAAAAATAACATCCCAATTTTATTTTTCATCTTCAAATTTTGGCCATACGGGCAAATTCAGACGTAATTTGTAGGAGAACAGGTTGACTAGAGATGAACTTTGGCAGCTACTGATGGGTCCATTTGTCCCTCCAACACAAATATGCTTAAAAAAACATTAGAGGACAAAAAAGGGGCAAATGTTTCCATTTTATCAAAAATGTAAGCCGGGGGTATGAAGTGGGGGTTGCCAATTGTTCACCTAGGGCAACAGGTTTTGCCACCTAATTTACAACCATCTCTCAAAACAAAACCTTGCAGTGTACACACAGAAATCACAATAGCGTGATGCATCAAATGAACAAATCCACAAGATCCTCTCGGACGTAGGTTCGAACCCTCGTCACGGCCCTTGCGGATTTGTTCATGCAGTGTAATGCCAAAACAACATTTTTGTGATATTCACTACCAATGCAAATGAATATAACATTAACAATGTTACTTTTGTCTAGTGGCATCTGAACCATAGGCCCTGAACTATGTACAAAATCTAAAATTAAAATACTCGGATTTCACACCTGCTAATATGTACAGCTCATTATTTACGAAGCTGTACATTCATGTTTGTGGAACCAGAGGGCGGTGTGGATGAGGGAGTCCACTTCCGTGTCCACTTTGCTTAGAGGGTGACAGTCATCATACAGGTGGAGTCTGTGGGTAATGAAGTATTATTCTATACTAAAATATTAATAACAAACTGTGATTGCATTAAATTGTTTTCATAATCAAAGTGACTTTCAATGAACACAAAATATAATCCTACATATACCCATACAATATTCAATCATATATTTTTTTCTCTGCTCTCCATTACTAAGCCTGCTTTCATTCACCACTCTACACATTTTAACAGTGACTTACAATGCACATTATAACATGGAAATCATTAAACCACCCAACAATCTGTTATTCTAATTACTGTATACCTTATTACTGTATTATCTTATCAATCTACTATTGCTGTATTAAAGTGCAGTTATTGTCATACACATATTCTCTGGGTAGTACGGTTATCATCATACTGTATATTGATTTTAAATATTATTGTCTGATTTTTATTCCCAGGGGTAGATTAAGATAACTACACGCCCTTGGCTTCAATTCTGTCTAAGCCCCCTTTGAAAAGATTCGGACATTTTTAAGTCATTTGTAATACTGAAAGAATATGATGCATCACAACATTTGCAAAGAATGGCACTCTCAAGGTTGGCATCTTATCCTACAAGGAAGAGACAACCAGAAAACATAATCAGAGTGCAAAAATGTAGATTCTTGATGGATCAGCACATGAACCATTTTATATCAATGTTTTTTGTCACTAATCAATCAAATCTTTTGCAATTGAGGAATGATGATTTGCAACAGGTTGCACATCACCTGATTTTTTCCAATCCTAAAGATATGGAACCCAGCCTTGGGGAAGAATTTATTCAGGTCAGAGTTTATGAAACTGAATGTAGTTTTGAACTGTACATTTTGTCAATCTCAACAAACCTCTCTTCAGTCTTTCCAAATACTGTACTGTATACATATTTCTCAGTGAATGTCCCCTATACCTCATGATATCCAATTTTACCTCTCCTCAGAGGCATTTCTACAGTTTCAGAAGTTTAATACTGTTTCTTTGTACCCTTTCTAGTTTATTAATGTCCTTCTTGAGATATGGGTACATACAACTGGTGCATTCATAGAGTCCATTTGAAAACGTCTCACATAAGTCATTAACATTTTTAGTATTTCAAAATGATTCTGAAGTTGAAAAGTGTAGCAGGAGGTCCGGGCAATGACTGGGCCACGGGGACGCTAAGCCCCAAAGCTTAAAGCTTTATAAGTCTTTATGAGTTATGAGTACAATGAGCTTTATGTAGTCCTCTGGTGACACTTGAGTGTCCACAACCACCCCTAACTCTACCAATTCTTTAATGTTTATTTCACGTAAACTGTAAATTGTGTGTGGCATAATTCTTCCTATTCCATATCTTGGCATTTATCCTCACTCAATTCCATCTGCCATGTATTATGCCATTCACTTACAGTATTTTATCCAGGTTATGACAGTCATATTAAGTCTCTTATATTCCCTGGAACTTTATCATCATCAACAAACATTTTCATATAACTCTGTATCCCCCACAATGATTAGTGAAGACAAACATATCATATACTGTTTCTATAAAACCAGCGTTGAATGTAATGAAATGCCATTTTCTGAGTGAGTCCCGGAGGCTCCCCAGAGCTATCTAGGCTGAATGGATATGTATAACTTTCTGGCATCAGTCAATGCATGGAGTTCTTGCCTACCGGGGACCACGAGCCAGAACCTGGCCCCCTCTAGAGAGGCACGAGGAGCAATGGCCTATAGAGACCCCCCTTATGATTGGGAGCATTCTATGTCTGCCATCGACCGGGACAGGCACCCAGAAAGGTAGGCACCCCAAAACAAACCCCTATTCTGGTAAACTATTGTGACCAAAGACCGAACAGGTGGACAGAACTCCCCAAACGAAAATTAGATAACCATCATGACGTAATCATGTCGCCGCGCCGCTGTTGTAACGGGGGGTGGGGGAAATAGCTCTATCTTGTCCATTATTCCACCCCCCCCCAGTTAACTAACGAGGCCGGGGGAAACAGCTCTCTCTAGTCCGTTATCCCGTCCCCAGTTAGCTAACTATTCTAGAGCACCCTCCAGAGTTCCTAAGGCAACCTCTCTCGTTCAACACCTTGTAACCTAGGTATTTGACTACCTAGGTTCCAAGACTACAAGGCGCCGTCACTTGATCAGTTACCCGAAACTCTAGAGAGAACTCTAGAATACAGAATCATTGCCACAAACGTATAAGAGAAAGCGAAAGGAAAGAAATGAATAGTGAAATAATTAGTGAGGGCTTGGGGGTGAGAGGTAGGGAGGTGGGAGGAGCGAGGAGGGTCATTAGTTGAAAGTGAGAGTTCAGAGAGGGGTGGAGGGAGAGGTATAGATAGGTAGAAGTAGAAGAGTAGATAGTAGAAGTAGAAGAGTAGATAGTAGAAGACGAAATGCTGCCACCATCCATTCATGATCATTACATACAAGACAAGGAATGGAACTTGCCTGTATCACAAAATTCTCAAAGGATGTTATCATGAGTTCATTATTAGTATGTTCCCTCTGTACCATGTATCAACTCCAAACATGTACTCATTTATATCATGAACCCAGTAACCACAGAGGCTTTCTCACCTCAACTCAAAATCTCTAGGGAACAAAGTTAAACACAATTTAAATAATAAATTCATAATTATATTTCCCATGAAGTATCATAATTTAGCAATTCAATTAAAATGTTCCAGTTTAATATTTAAAGTGAGTCATCCTCCAAGAATCTGAGAACCCTACAACTTGACTGCCCCTGATCATCACACAACATATGTAAACACGTCCAAGTCACCTTAATGTTCACTCACCGAGGACTGAGTCTAAGTTGAATAGAGAGGGGGGGGGGGGGTCTGTAGTTGACAGAGACTCCCGCCCTTGCCGGCCGACAGCCTCCCTGATAGGGACGTCTCTGCTCTCGTCTGCTGTTCTGTCTGTTAATCCTTTATGCTCGATAGTTCTCCGAGTATTTATTGGGGAACCTAGTAGCTAACTCCGCCCACAAGTAGATAGCCTCCGGCACTACCAAGCCACTCCTTAAACGTCGGCATGTTTGAAGGCTACCCGGCTACAATTAAGAGCTTAGCGGAAGCAAGGTGAAATTCTCATGATCTGACCTCAGGTCACTTGAGGTCATTAACGGTTAGAGGTGTGAGATCTCCGCCGACAACTTGGCGCCTTTCCAAATCCCTGTCTGTGACTCATATTCTATATATATTTTAAATAAACTAACCCAAACACTTTTACAGTGTTACATCTCCCCTTCTCCCCGAAAATAAAGTTTTTGCAACACTGCTAAAGCAAGCTAGCTGTGTGCGACAACTTTATTAACGAAAAGAATACATCCTAGCTAAACAAATATACATCATCCTACTCTAAAAAATGAAATATGTAGACAGACGTCCATTGTCTCTGGCTGGGCGACGTCACTGCTTGGTCTTGTAGATAATCCTGTACCACATTTCTTCAACACAACTGCCTCCGTCGCTTCTCCGTCGTTAACGCACAACAACACTTGGTCAACCCGAAAGCCGTTACTACTTGAACTGTGCACAGGACCGTGGAATTCGGTTGTCCCAGCTGATCTGTAATTGGCCCTACGTCAGTCACCATGAGAGACGTATATTGGGGTTCTTCACAGCTATAGGGACTACAAGTTTCGAGACCTTCATATAGTTGCCAACAGTAGAAATCCCATCCTACTCTTCTTCCTCCCTGTTGCTCCAGCACGCCTCCTTCAGAGAACCAAACCTTCAGAGAACCACGGACAGATCCCAAATCACCAAATCTTATTACTAACATAAATCACTACACACGCAAGTTCTGGTGAACATTCCCTGAACTTCACAAAACTCACAAACTCACTAAACCACAACGGCAGAGAATCACTATCTCCTAACCTGAACAAAGCTCGCTAAATCGCGAATAATAAACACATGTCAAGATCTCCCTGATAGCGCCTGAGCGGCAAAAAGACACGTGGGACTGAACAATGTTAAAAGAACACCAACTACCTACAACATTGTTCATCCCACCGCTGCCACCATTGTAACGGGGGGTGGGGGAAATAGCTCTATCTTGTCCATTATTCCACCCCCCCCAGTTAACTAACGAGGCCGGGGGAAACAGCTCTCTCTAGTCCGTTATCCCGTCCCCAGTTAGCTAACTATTCTAGAGCACCCTCCAGAGTTCCTAAGGCAACCTCTCTCGTTCAACACCTTGTAACCTAGGTATTTGACTACCTAGGTTCCAAGACTACAAGGCGCCGTCACTTGATCAGTTACCCGAAACTCTAGAGAGAACTCTAGAATACAGAATCATTGCCACAAACGTATAAGAGAAAGCGAAAGGAAAGAAATGAATAGTGAAATAATTAGTGAGGGCTTGGGGGTGAGAGGTAGGGAGGTGGGAGGAGCGAGGAGGGTCATTAGTTGAAAGTGAGAGTTCAGAGAGGGGTGGAGGGAGAGGTATAGATAGGTAGAAGTAGAAGAGTAGATAGTAGAAGTAGAAGAGTAGATAGTAGAAGACGAAATGCTGCCACCATCCATTCATGATCATTACATACAAGACAAGGAATGGAACTTGCCTGTATCACAAAATTCTCAAAGGATGTTATCATGAGTTCATTATTAGTATGTTCCCTCTGTACCATGTATCAACTCCAAACATGTACTCATTTATATCATGAACCCAGTAACCACAGAGGCTTTCTCACCTCAACTCAAAATCTCTAGGGAACAAAGTTAAACACAATTTAAATAATAAATTCATAATTATATTTCCCATGAAGTATCATAATTTAGCAATTCAATTAAAATGTTCCAGTTTAATATTTAAAGTGAGTCATCCTCCAAGAATCTGAGAACCCTACAACTTGACTGCCCCTGATCATCACACAACATATGTAAACACGACCAAGTCACCTTAATGTTCACTCACCGAGGACTGAGTCTAAGTTGAATAGAGAGGGGGGGGGGGGGTCTGTAGTTGACAGAGACTCCCGCCCTTGCCGGCCGACAGCCTCCCTGATAGGGACGTCTCTGCTCTCGTCTGCTGTTCTGTCTGTTAATCCTTTATGCTCGATAGTTCTCCGAGTATTTATTGGGGAACCTAGTAGCTAACTCCGCCCACAAGTAGATAGCCTCCGGCACTACCAAGCCACTCCTTAAACGTCGGCATGTTTGAAGGCTACCCGGCTACAATTAAGAGCTTAGCGGAAGCAAGGTGAAATTCTCATGATCTGACCTCAGGTCACTTGAGGTCATTAACGGTTAGAGGTGTGAGATCTCCGCCGACAACTTGGCGCCTTTCCAAATCCCTGTCTGTGACTCATATTCTATATATATTTTAAATAAACTAACCCAAACACTTTTACAGTGTTACACTGTCTGTGCAACCCCCCCCCTCTTCCCTGGGAGGGGAAAGGGGTGAGCCCCAGACCCCACAGTCGCTGACCCAACCATTAGTTCTTAGGCTGGATGTCAAAAATGCGAAAAACACCGCTGACCGGAGGGAGGGAGGGATGTTGGGGAGCCTCCGGGACTCACCCAGAAAATGGCGTTTCATTACATTCAACGCTGGTTTTCTGGGGAGAGCCCCTTCGGCTCCCCAGAGCTAACTACCCAAAGATAAGGAAAAACCAGGGACTTACCCGAGCAGCGGGCCGTCCTCACTCCTCAACGCGAAATTGAGAAAACTGGCTGCAACCGCCGACCCAAAGCAACGCAGGCCCGACGAGGCCCAGGAACATTCACCAGGTAGCGAGTGGCCAGAACTCTGTTCGATCTCCAAAAACCCCAGGCCCGAATGTCCACCTGAGACATGTTGCCAAAGACAGCCGCCAAAGCAGCAAATTTACAAACGTCGTGGGCCTGGGGAAAAACCCCAGGCTGGCTACACTTAATAACCCTGCTGACAAACTGAGAAACCCAAGCCCGGGAACAGGGAAGAAGGGAAACCGGATCAACCCAGAGCGCATCCCCGGCAACGGAAGCCGTGGCGCGCAAATAACGGCGGAGAGCCGCAACCGGACACAACACATGGTGCACCCCCGGCCTGACCAACCAGGCATCAACAACCCACGGCCCCCTCCAGAATGCAGCCATCTCATTCTTCGCCAGAAAAGAGGGAGATGGCTGCAAACGAACATAACGACCACCAGGGCCAAAAGAGCAGAAACTTCGGCGCCGGAGGAGAGCATGAAGCTCGCCAACCCGACCCCCTGAGGCCAATGCCAACAGGAAAAGAGCCTTAGACAAGCAATCTCGAACGGAAGGGGCCACAACAAACCTCCGGCCTGCTCAGGCAGCGCATGAGCAGGCCAGAGGTGAAACAACGCACGAGACAACTTGCGAAACGGGGCGGAAGTAACATCAACACCGAAAGCAAGCTGAAGCGGCTCCGCCAACGCCGCACGATACGAAGCGACAGTATTCGGCATAAGATGACGGTCCAGAAACAACCAAGAGAGAAAGGACAGCACAACCCTATCAGAGACCGAAGAACACCGACACAGTGATAGGAAAAACCGGAAGGACCGCCAGGAAACCTCATACTGTCGCTGAGACGAAGCGCGCAGGTGGGAGATGGACCGATCTGCTGAAAGAGGCGGAGCCGCGGGAAGACCCTTGGGTTCGGACACCGAGCAAGCAGCGCCTGAAACCAAGGCTGGGCCGGCCACCAAGGAGCCAGGACAACTCGACCTCGGTAAGTCTCCAAGCGAGTCAGGACCTGGAGCAACAGCGGAACCGGGGAAAAGAGGTACAGGTAACCCCACCTCGCGTCTCCCACGTAAACTGGGAGACACCTTGACCACGCCGACACGAAGAGATCCACGTCTGGAGTCCTGAACATCCTGCACAGATAACTGAAGGAGACGGCATCGACCGTCCATTCCGTGGAAAGGGGACGGAACCTGGACAGGCCATCTGTCAGGACGTTGGACACCCCCCGGACATGAACTGCCAGGAGAGCCAAACCCCGAGAACTCAGCAGACAGGTCACCCGAAGCGACCAGCCCCAAAGAGCCAAGGACCGCATCGAACCCCCGCGGTTCAAACAATGAACCACCGGGGAGCAGTCCGAATGGAGCCTGATCGTCGATCCGCGAGTGACTCGAATCCTCCGGAGCGACATCCACACCACCGCGAACTCCCGCACTGTGCTGTAAGCCCGACGAAAGGACGGATCCCACCGCCCCTGGCCGGCCTGGTGAGCACTGGTCACAAAACCCCAGCCAAGAGACGACGTGTCCGTGTACACATCGAGCGAGGGCTCGGGAAGGCGCCAAGGCACCGAACCCCGAAAAACCCGAAGAGGAAGCCGGTAACGCAGCAACCGATGCATAGCCCCGGAGGTCGAACCCAACGATTGCAAGAGAGGCGGAAGGGCCGGCCCCGAAGGAACCAGAACAGCCGACGAAGCCATACCCGACCCGGCGGGTAGACCATTATGGCAAAGTTCAGGCTCCCGCACAAACCCTCGAGCAACCGCCTCGTGACCCGGGAACCCCTCGGAAACGGGCGAAAGCGGGACCGCAGGCGCAAGAGAGAAGCCGGAGGAAGAGACAAGGAAGCAGGGCGAGCGTCCCAAACCAGACCCAGCCAAGACCGAACCTGAGAGGGAACCAGATGGGTCTTCCTCCAGTTCACCAAGAACCCGTACCTGGCGAGCTGGGAAAGAACCAAATCCCTGGCGAGCAGACACGTGGACTGGCTGGGAGACCAAACCAGCCAGTCGTCAAGATAGGCCAGCACCCAAACACCTAGCAGATGCAGGCAGGCCACCACGACCCGAGTGAGGCGTGTGAAAACGCGTGGCACCAGATTCAACCTGAAGGGAAGACAACGAAAGCGCTAACCTTGATGCCCCACAACAAAACCGAGCCAGTCCCTGAACCCCGGATGAACAGGGACGTGCCAATACGCATCCTTGAGATCCAGGGACACCATCCAAGCGCCCCTCTTCAAAAGAAGACGGACCTGGGACAGCGTAGTCATCCGAAAGGAGGGGCACAAAACCCACGGGTTCAGACGGGACAAGTCCAGAATGAACCGGAGGTCCACACAGTCCCGTTTCGGGACCGGAAACAGCAATGGACAAAAGGGCGAGGACAAACGAAGAGCCAGGGCCCAGGCGGACTCCAAGGAGGAAGCCAGCACCGCCTGATGGCACGCGAGGCAAGAAGCATAGAACCGCGAAACCGCATCACGCAGGATACGGGTGCTAAGAGCTACAACAAAGCAGACGATGCCCGCACAGCAGAGGGCAGCGCACCGGACCCGGCAGAGGCCGCAAGCGCTCCCACATCAAACTCGAGCCAATCCAAAGAGAGCTCAAGGAGGGATAAGGAACGCAGAGCCGAAGCAAGCAGGCTATGAGTCCGCAAATCCTCCGTAATCAAGGCAGTCAAGAGGGAAGGAACCTGCATGTGAAGCTGCACAACACCAACATCCCGTGGAAGGGCAGGGGCGAACAATCAAGCATTTAGATGCTCGAAAGCACCCCCCAGGAAAACTTGCAACGCCGAAGAAACCTCTCGCCACTCAAGCGCGTGGGACTGACAGAACATGTGCCAAACCTCCAACGAAAAGAGAGGACAGTCTGCCAACCAGGATGACTCCGGAACTTCATAACGAAACCAGCACGAACCAGGGGATCCGTACACGGAGGAACGCGGATCCATCATGAAGGCATAATCCGGGTCACACAAGAGGCAAGCCGCCAAGGACTCCCGCACCTCCGAAGACGAAACACGGGAAGCCGGAAACCTCTGGAAAGACGGAACCGAAGAACCCTCGGGATCACGGAACCGAACCCGGGGAGGGGTGGACACCAAATCCAATTCGTACGCGGAGGGAGCGAAAGACAAGCCCTCTCCTTGTAACACCAAGCCCTGCTCAGAGGGTAGAAAAACCCAGGCGAGGTCCAATGGGGCCCAAGGCCCTCAAGCCAACCCCTCCCCATCCCCAGGAACCTCGCCCAGAGGGCCCGGGGCGGAGCCTTCCTCCTGAGCCCCCACCCCCAAAGAAAAGTTGGGAGCAGCCGAAAAAGCAGGAACAAGGGGAGGGGCCCACTGGCCTAACCCAGAAGCTTCGGCAAAAGGACCAGGCTCGAATGCCTCCGCCACCGCCCCAGAAGGGGACACCCCCCAAGACTGCCCGAGTCTCACAACCAACTAAACCCAGCCCCGGCTCCGAAACCCTCAGACGTTTAGGAGCCGGAAGCAAGGGGAGGGGGGTGGGGACTGAACGGGCAACAGAAGGGGAAGGACTCGGAGGGGTGGACGGAACCAGAGCCGAAGCGACTCCCACCCCCAAGTCCGGGTCCCTATGCACCAAAACGGGGCAGTCTCGGGGCATCCAGGCCAGCAACCAACCTAGCGCGTTGCAGCAACCAACCTAGCGCGTTGCAGCAACCAACCTAGTGCATTGCAGCAACCAACCTAGCGCGTTGCAGCAACCAACCTAGCGCGTTGCAGCAACCAACCTAGCGCGTTGCAGCAACCAACCTAGCGCATTGCAGCAACCAACCTAGCGCGTTGCAGCAACCTAAAGTGAGCATGCAATGCCTCAGCTGCCCTCACCTGCATATCAGACACAGTAGCCTGGGTAAACTGGAGAACGTACAGACAACACACGTCGCACGACTCCGGGTCAAAACAATCACCGACCCAACAGGCAGCATGGCGGAGGCAAAACCGGTGAGTGTCCCCCTGAGACAAGGGGACAGAGCAACCTTCAAACTCGCAGGACGCAAGGGGGAACTCAGGGGTCACATCCATCGGATCACGTAGCCCCCGTGGGGTTTTCCAGGGCCCTTAGCCGTGGTAACTCGCTAAGGGAAGCCCAGGCAGGGTACTGCGAACCGGCGCCCAAAACTACCAAACAAACTGCTATAGCTGAACCCCCGGGACGTGTACACTCACGGGGGGCCAAGCGGGGAGGACCACCAACACAACAAGAATGAGACAACCCCAAGAACAGTGATGGGGGACCAAACAGGCAGACTTTCCCCCCCCCCACCAGGCGAAAACAAAAACAAAAGAAAAACCCCGCAAGAGGACAACGTACCCAGGCGGAACAGAGCCGGTCGCTGTTAATGGTGAAAACTAGCTGTGCAGTACCCCGCGTCCCTACCAGTGACGAAAACTACCCCCTACCCAGAGACAAACAAGGGCAAGAAAAACCCCCAGCTGACCCCAAGGGCAGCCAAGTACCGAGCAGTACACGACACAGCGGATTTAGACCCCAAGGCGACCCAGGGAAGGTGGCCCTAAGCCCCAAGGGCAGTACTTACAGGGCACCTAGGGAAGATAACCCTAGGCGCATGCAGCCCGAGCACCGTGGAATAATACTCCTGGCCCACACACCACCAGAAGGGACAGCTCACACCACAAGGCACAGAACTGCAACTGCAAACAGGAGCCAGAGGCACGACCGCACCAGAACCCATCAGCCTGAGAACTAATGGTTGGGTCACCGACGGTGGGGTCTGGGGCTCCCCCCCTTTTCCCTCCTGGGGAAGGTGGGGGGGTTGCGCAGATGGCGGCGCGGCGGCATGATGACGTCATGACAGTTATCTAATTTTCGCTTGGGGAGTTCTGTCCACCTGTTCGGTCTTCGGTCGCAATAGTTTACCAGAATAGGAGTTTGTTTTGGGGCGCCTACCTTTCTGGGTGACTATCCCTGTTGATGGCAGACATAGAATGCTCCCAATCATACGGGGAGTCTCTATAGGCCATTGCTCCTCATGCCTCTCTAGAGGGGGCCAGGTTCTGGCTCGTGGTTCCCGGTAGGCAAGAACTCCATGCATTGACTGATGCCAGAAAGTTATACATATCCATTCAGCCTGGATAGTTCCGGGGAGCCGAAGGGGCTCCCCCCAGAAAACATTAGCTTTGAAATGCATTTTATTTCTTACCACAGTGGGTCACATTGCACATACACGAGACTACATATGCTATCCAGGTGTGGGATTGCATGTGCAGCTCAGAAATGATGCCAAGCTTTTAATTTTTACTGTTGTTACATACCAAAAAGAACAAAGGGTTGTCTGCTAGTCAAGTGGAAGCTGCGACCTGATACCGCATCCAAGAAATAGTAGTGGACTAACTTGATTATTGCCAGGTCCATGTAACCACCACCAGCCACCTATATGTAATTCAATAGGTGTATGAAGACCATTGCAAAGAAAATAATTACATCAAATCAACTTACTCTGTTTCAACACCACGAGCTAGCAACATCTTGTAGAAGTTTAGACTCTGAGAAGGAGGCACACGCGCATCATTCTTGCCTACCAGGAGCAGAACGGGAGCCTTTATTGAGTCAATGCGGCTGATGGGTGATATTGCTAACATTTTCCCAAGTGTTTCTCCGTCTGGCACTTGCCCTGGCTTGTATGCATAGCCACTTTCAACAAATGTCCTGCAATAAATATAAAATACAGGATAGAAATCTGATTTGAAAACTACTAAATATTAAATGAACAAATCCACAAAGGCCGTGCCAGGGTTCGAACCCTCGTCACGGCCCTTGTGGATTTGTTTGTTAGATGCATCACACTATTGTGATTTCTGTGTGTACTAAATATTATATAGTAATGTAAAATTAATATTTAATCCAATTTTTAAATGTAGTAAATTCTTGTTTTCATTTATAGTGCTTTAGTGATTTAAGTTTGCTTTAATGTGAGTTAAATCACTGTGGATAAGAAGGTTTTCATAATTACCCTTAAAAGCAATGTTATGATGAGTGACAGAACTCATTCCCCGTATTTCAGAGGTAGCTTCCTTTGCTTATGGCATTGTCCACCCCCAAGGACACTGAGATCCTTCAAGGACTAGATATCCTTTTAACCCATGGGACTAATAATCTTTTCAATTTTGTCTTTTCTCCAAGAACTGGGCTAATGACAATCAGAGATCAACACTATGACACCCAGAAACACATACTCTAATACCAGTTAACTCTCCAAAACTATTGAAGTGCCACTACCCAAATTGCAAGACTATGGAAGGAGGATACCTTCATTTTTTACATAATGCTCTAGAGATATTGTGGTGTTGGTTAGACATGGGGATTTAAGTCAACCTGGCTATCCTTGAGGCAGTCATGCATTTGTTGACTAGATCACACACTAGAAAGTGAAGGGACAATGACATTTCGGTCTGTCCTGGACCATTCACAAGTCGATTGTGAATGGTCTATCGATTTACACAATTGACTTGAGAATGGTCCAGGATGGACCGAAATGTCGTCATCCCTTCATTTTCTAGTGTGTGGTCTGGTCAACATATTTCAGCCACTTTATTGTGACTCCTTGTCTGCAGTCTTGCCTTTATTTAAGGGGTCCCATACTTTGACAATTTCATGGTTTTCTTCTCTTGTATTGACTGCAAAAACCAATGACCGCCAAAGTTATCTCTGAGGTTGTGTTTCCTCCAGTTATTAGAGGACTCCTCCTAAATCTCCCATGTACTGAGTATTACTTTAATGACTGGGTTGGTTGTCAATAGTTTATTTTGACTGGAATAGATAATAATTATTATGCAACATACATCCACGTGATTAGTATGTCTGGTGTGTTATGTTTGAGATTCATTGTGACTGTTGAGTGGGGGGCTGAGGCAGACAGATGTGATATTTTCACATTTTTCTGTGAGGTTGGGGGAATAGGGGGTGGGGGGTGGATGGGAAATGCTTGTTTACCCTGTGATCTGCTGGTTGCATCATTATTGATTGTTTTTTAGCCAGTCGATAAACTACATCTGCTGTGTCCCTCAATACACAGTCGATGTGGGTGACGGAGTTAAGCTCACTTTTGGGTACAATACCCTTAAGAATCCTAAATCACTGTTTTCTTATTTTTGTTGTATGATTGATAGCTGATCCTTACAAACACTCTACTTTATTGGAGTAGACAAGACATGTTTGAAAAGACCAGTTAACCAGAAAGGGGCAGTTCATTAGACGTAAGAATAAATGAAACTGCAGAAGGCCTATTGCCCCATATTACGCAGCTCTTACTTGTATCCACCAAAACTTTTGTACATCTATTACGTTACCAGGTAATCTGTTCCATAAATCAACAACCTTGTTTCCAAACTAGTATTTACCCAGGTCTTTCTTTAATAAAAATTTATCCAATTTGTATCTATTGTTTTGCGTTTATATATTTACCACCTATTTAATATTCCCTTTATTATATCCTTTCATCCATTTGCATACTCCAATCATGTCACCCCTTCCTAAAGAATGTAAATGAACCTATCATAATCTTTCTTCATGTGCAAGGTTTCTAATTTCTGGGATTAACTTTGATATCCTTCACTGAATATATTCAAGTGAATACAATATTTTTTAAATCATAGCTGACAGCAAGAGATATTAAATTATACATAACAAAAATTTATATCCAAAACCAGAGTTGAAAAATAATGGTGATGAACAGTAATTAGGGCACAAGAGGCATAATCTTAGCCAAGAATATAATCAACTTTGGCAACAATGTGTACACTGAAGATCAAACTAAATAATGATAATGGTAGATATCTTTTTAAGGAAACTGTAACATAAAGAACAGTGAACTGATTATATGCATTACCAGGCTGCAAAAACAATGCCCCTGATACGAATGTTAGGTAGGAACTTAAAACAAAATACCTTACTTACAGATCAGGGTTATCTTTACAGTTCAAGGCTGAACCAAAGTCACACGAGAGGTTTCTAACACTTGCAACTTTGTACACTTCCTACAAATGAAAAAGAAACAGCTTAATATTAAAAGTTTGGCTTACTCACCAGTCGGGAATATCTGATACATTAGCCATTGCAGGAATATCTGTGACAGGATTTCTTGCTGATACAGCTTTGTATAATTCCTGACGAAGAGAAATAATTAAGCATTAATGCAAATGGCATTAATCAATGCCATTTGCAGAGTTGCAAATGTAATGCCGATTTTAAAGATGGGAGATTTGATCCCCTGCATCAAACCATTGGGCTTAACATCTATTGTGGGAAAATTATTTGACTCAATAACTGTTATAATCATTCATAACCGTCTTGCAAAACACATTGATAAACAACTGACAACACTGCTTAACTAAGAGGTGCATTTGTTAAACAAACAATTCATTCTTTTTCAGCATTTCTGTAACTGATAGCAGAAAAGATTGAGACATTATATACCTTGATTTTAGTTAAGCTTTTGATATTGTGTCTGATGAAAGACTGATTATAAAGATATAGGTGTATGGAATTAGGGGACATTTCAAGTTTGATAAGGATATGGTTATTTCAACGTTAACAGGCTTAGCATAAATGGAGTCAAATGCAAGTGAGAAACTGTTGCAAGTTGAGTTTCCCAGGGATTTGTCCTGGGACCATATACATAAATGATTTTGATGCAGGACTTTGATGTAGGATTTTGATGCAAGGAAAGTGCAGGAAAAAGATATGAAATAAAGTGTGACCAACAACTACTGGCCTTCTTTAGTAATTGTGGTATATCTGAAAACCTGAACCCGACCAATGCCAACTTAAAATAACTCTGAGTGCCTGAGTCTAACCTAACTTAATCTAACTTTGTCCAAGGTGCTGTCTCTGCCTTACCATTTACCTAATGTTCTCTCATTCATATAATTTCCTAAGTAATCCATCAAGTCTCCATGCACTTATGCAAGCATCTACCTCAGTATCATTGTAAAATTTTACTCTTAAATTTAATCTTACCCTATTCTTTTTTTAAACTTTAAATTTAATTGTTCTGATTTATGTCATTTATTGAAATTAATTATTGATCTCATTATGTTCTCTTAATTAAGTTCATACTAATTATAGATTAAAAACTAAGCTAAATAAAATTAATTATCTAAGATTATTTTACTTTACAATTATCATTCGTCAAATTTTTTATATATTCATCTTTACAGTCTCTACTGATTTTTTGTTCTCTCCACCAAACTTGTGTATCCTTCATGGCTATCTAGTGATCTTTATTCTACTACTAATTGTTTCAATTCTTCTGTTTACTTGCATTTATTGTTGTGTTTTGCTATAATTATTCTCTAATTATAGCAGACTTTGTATTTATGTAAGCATTTACCTCAGTGTCTTAGTAAAATCTTGCTCATAAATATAATCTTACCCTGTTATTTTTGTTTTTGTTTTTAATTTTTAAATTTAATTGTAATTTGATTTATACATCATTTATTGTAATTAATTATTGAGCTCATTTTTTTTCTTAAGTTCATACTAATTATAGGTTCACAACTAAGCTATATTAAATAATTTATTTTTAAGATTATCTTTATTTTACGATTATTATTTGTCTCTATTTTTTGCTATATATTATTCTTGTCAGTCAACTGATTTTTTCTTCTTTCTTAACCTAACTACTGTATCCTTACTGGCTATCTACGGGAATCTTTGCTCTACCTCTAATTGTTTCTATTTTTTGCGTCCCTACGTTTATTGTTGTGTTTTGCTACAATTACTTTCTATTTACAGCAGTTTTAGTATTTAACTGTTCCTGTAATTGCTTATCTTATTGTATCGTGACATTATTGTATCTATATGCTTACTGATATTGATCCTGATCGAAATCTTCTGTCCCATACCCACACAAATCAGCACATTGATCATCATTATTGCAGGTATTACACAGCAAATCTTGCAAAAAACAAACTCCTAAATAGAACCTGCTTATCAGTTTACAACCAAAATGTTAGGTCACTTGGTAAACATTTTGATGATATAAATGCACTACTCACAGCACTAGGTACTAAATTATCATTCATCATTTTAACAGAAACTTGGCTAAGCAATGACTATACCCAACTCTACAATTTAGCTAGATATAAAGCCATTCATAACTGCAGGCCTAATAAAAAAGTAGGTGGCACAGCAATATAATACAAAGATACTTTCATCTGCAGTAGTGTCATTAGTGATAGAGACGACTATTGTGAATATACCTTTGCCAAGTTCTCCAGTAAATCCCTTAAATCCTCCCTGACTATCGGTGCCATCTATAGATTTCCTAATACCAACATAGCTTCATTCTCTGACAATGTAAGGAATCTTATCATAAATAACAATCTCAACAAAAATCACATCATTCTGGGAGGTGATTTCAATATTGACCTGGGTCTTCAAAACAACCCTCAAGTTGACTATTTCCGTAACAGCATGCACTCCTGTATGCTAATCCCCACAATCACCAAGCCCACCCGAGTCACTCAAACATCTGCCACTACTCTGGATCACTTATGGACTAATATAACAGCTCCCCTTACATCTGGGGTAATCTATGACAGAACAACTAACCACTATCCTACCTTCCTCATAGCAAACATGGACACATCACCACCAGAAAGCAAGAAACTCTCATTCAGGCTACACAGTGAATCAGCTTTAGGCAATCTTTCTAATGCACTTCTCAATATTAACTGGGAATCTGAATTTAATAATACACAGGATATAAACTCATTAACTAACCTCTTTCTCTCCAAAACTCTAAGCCTCTACAACACTCACTGTCCCCCCCTTACCAAACAAGTAACTAATAAAAGAAAAAATAACCCGTGGCTCACAAGTGGCATAATTAAATCAATCAACCAAAAACATGAATATGAAAAGAAATTTAGGATTGGCCTAGTTTCAAAGGAAGTAGTTAAAAGGTACTCATCAGTGCTTACCAGTATCATAAGAAAAGCTAAACTTTCATATTCCTAACTCTGCTCTCATCTCTCTATATTATGCACTAATCTATCCCTATCTTAATTATGGTATCTGTGCATGGGGTTCAACCACTGCAAACCACCTCAAGTCCATCATCACCCAGCAAAAATCTGCTATCAGAATAATAACAAATTCTGCTTTCAGACAACACTCAGCCCCCTTGTTTAACTCCCTAAACATGCTAAACATAATCTCACTCCACAAATTCTCTTGTGTCAACTACATTTACAAAACTCTGTTCTTAAATGCAAATCCTTGTCTGAAACTCCCTGGACAGATGTAATAGGACCCATTATCACCACACCAGAAATAAATATCTCTTTAATATCCCCAGAGTCAAACTTAATCTGTGTAAACACACTATGCAAATAAAGGGACCCAGTCTATGGAACTCACTCCCTATTGAATTGAACAACTGTCCAACTTTTGTGTCATTCAAAAACAATACTAAAAAGTACCTGATTTCATCTTCATAGTTTTTTACCTATGGCTTTAAAATTGCACTGTATCTATTGCTACCCAATCTCCCAATCTTTATGTACCCAATCTGAACATCTTTATCATTGTGATCATTGCTGTCTTCTTATATGTGCTGTCAATCTGCTGTATGGTGTCTATTAATCTTGTTTAAATTACCAATCAAGCTGTCAATGTAATCAATCAGAGCTTTAATATACCAATGTGCTTTAATATACTTACTGATCTCTCTCATCTCATTTTTTTCTTGCAATGTATTTGTTATCATTTTATTAATTCTGATAGAATTTACCTACTTAAAATTATCTGTTAGATTAAGGACCTGCCCAAAATGCTGTGCGTACTAGTGGCTTTACAAGATTGTAAATACTGTACTATGCTATGTATTCTCACAAACCCAATGTACCTTCTTGTATATAAATAAATAAATAAATAAATAAGTAAATAAGGACTGAAGAGCAATATTAGCAAATTTGTAGATATATATAAATAGGGTGACAAACTAGTTCACAAGGCTAAAATTCCTACAGGATGACTTTGGTAGGCTTTTCAAATAGACAAAAGATTGACACATATAGCTTACTACTAACAAATCAGGGTCCTGCCCCAACAAATGATAATACATACCTGCTTGATGCGTTTCTGGGAGTAAGCCCGGACTGAGGCCAGGTTTAACATGTGAGAGCTTGTCAATAGTTACCTATTATACTTGGTTGATACCTGGTTGATGGGGTTCTGGGAGTTCTTCTACTCCCCAAGCCCGGCCCGAGGCCAAGCTTGACTTTTGAGAGTTTGGTCCACTAGGCTGTTGCTTGGAGCGGCCCGCAGGCCCACATACCCACCGCAGGCCCACATACCCACCACAGCCCGGTTGGTACGGCACTCCTTGGAGGAAACAATCTAGTTTCCTCGTGAAGATGTCCACTTTTGTTCCAGCAATACTGTATTTCTTATGCTCACTGGGAGGGTGTTAAACAACCATGGACCTCTGATGTTTATACAGTGTTCTCTGATTGTGCCTATGGCACCCCTGCTCTTCACTGGACCTCTGATGTTTATACAGTGTTCTCTGAATGTGCCTATGGCACCCCTGCTCTTCACTGGTACTATTCTGCATTTTCTTCCATATCGTTCACTCCAGTACGTTGTTATTTTACTGTGTAGATTTGGTACTTGGCCCTGAAGCATTTTCCACGTTATCAGCTGGACCATGTTCATATCGCCAAATCTGTAGGTACCTAGTGATGGGTGAATGAGGGAAAAGGAGTCATGGTATAGGTCGTCAAGTTGTTTTCAGAGTTCTTCTTCATAATGCAACATAGAGACATTTTCTAGGGCTCTTGTCTCTTATGGCCACAGTCTCTCACAAGTACTTGGTATTTATTAATGTGACCAGTTACAGTCACTGCATAACCATAAATGAGCCACTTTACAACCACACCCATCTTTCACCCTAATGAGTTCAAGTGCTAAAGGTAACACATACAGACTTGAATTCAAAGTACAGTACTATAATATTAATAATATTCTCACGTAGCAAGGCCACTCTGTAAGACTGTCTTGGACGACTGCCTCAAGCATATCCTCGTACCAGGGTACAGACATAGTGGGTGCATTGAAAGCTTCAGAAGGTTCTTTGGCAATTCAGTCCTGCCAAGGAACTTTTAATGGGTTTGATTTTTTAAGCACATCTGTGTCAAACAGGGAGTTTCTCTCATACTACCTTGCTGTTTGCAGGGGGAATAGACATTGAAAAATTAACATTTTGTCCCCATAGGCAGAAAAAATCACCCAAAAGCCTGGTGTAGTCAGTGTATTAGCCTGGTGTAGTCAGTGTATTAGCATTGTCAGAGTTTTAAGCAAAGAGGACGTATCAATACAGCTCAGCTAAAAACAACAAACAAAAAACCAGCGTTGAATGTAATGAAACGCCATTTTCTGGGTGAGCCCCGGAGGCTCCCTGGAGCTTATCGGGCTAATGTATGTTATGTTAGACCGGGACATTAGCTAAGGAGTTCAGACCTACCAGGGACCAGCGCCAGAACCTGGCCCCTTCAGAGAGGTTTCAGGGAGCAATGGCCCTGGAAAACCCCATATGGTTGGGGGTTTTCCTTATCTGCCATCGACCGGGGTTAGGCACCCAGAAAGGTAGGCGTAACAAAACAAACCCCACATGGTAAGAAACTACAACAAAAACCGAACAGAGAGGTAGAAAACTCCCTACAATCCCAAGGAAACAAGCAAACAAGCAAACATCACACTTTACTGCCGCGCCGATCGTCCGCGCAGCCCTCCCCACCCCGGGAGGGGGAGGGGGGAGCCCCGGACCTACCGCGCCGGCTGCCAAGCTCCAGTTCGGAAGCTAAGCTTCAACCAACGCGAAAAAACCGCCGACCGGTGGGAGGGAGGGTTTCCAGGGAGCCTCCGGGGCTCACCCAGAAAATGGCGTTTCATTACATTCAACGCTGGTTTTCTGTGGGGAGCCCCTACGGCTCCCTGGAGCTTCATACCCAAAGAGAAGGAAAAGAAAGGGCTAACCCGGGAGGCGGCCGCCACAAACTCTGCAACGCAAAGCCAAGACAACCGGTCGCAAACCTGTGACCCAAGGCAACAAGAACACCCAAGAACAGACGCACATATGGATGGGCGGCCAAAAACCTGTGCGACCCACAATTCCCTGCGCCCGAAATGAGCCCGAGACGTCACCAACACAGCAGCAATTGCTGCAAACGTCTGAACAGCACGGGCGCAAAGACAGACCGCAGGAAGAAGGAAAACACTGCGGACGACCCGGGAGACCCGATCCCTGAAAACAGGGAACGAAGGAACCGGATCAACCACAGCGCATCCCCAGGCACGGTACGCTGGCAACAGCAAAAAGCACAACTGGACAACACAGGACGCACCCCCCGGCCAAACCAAACAAGTACCAATACCCCAAGAACCCCTCCGGAAAGCAGCCGTCTCGACCGTCGCCAGGACAGAGAAAGGCTGCACACCAATAAAGCTACCACCAGTACCAAAGAGGAGGAAACTGAAACCGAAGGGGTTACCACAACTGAGGGGAAGAGAAGGCACCCTGAACAAGGACCAGGATGGCTCAGGCGACTCATGAGCAGGCCGGAGGGGAAACAAAACGCGAGAAAACGTAATAAACGTCATACAGTCTCCAAGACGAAGCTCGCAGGTGGGACACCGTCAACAAAGCCACCTGAACACCATAGAGATGGCGATACCTGCGTCAAAATACCAGACGCGAAGAGCCAAAGAGAGGGCCGAACCAGTCACGGACAGGACCGATTCGGCCTGCTGAAAGAGGCGAAGCCTCAGGAAAAACGCCCCGGGAACGGACACCTATCAAGCAGCGTCTGAAAAGAAGGCCGGGCCGGCCACCGTGGAACCATAAGGACTGTTCTCGTGGGAATGGGCTGCAACCGAGCCAGAACCCGAAGCAACAGCTGGACCGGGAGAAGAGGTACAGGTACCCCCCACCTCGACCAGGCCTGCCGAAAGCCTCCACCGGGAAGTCCTCGCAGGTGGGAAGGGCGCCACAAAACGGGCGACGCCTAGACCACGCCGACCCGAAGACGTCCATGGCCAGGAGTCCATAAGCCCAACAGAGCCAACAAAACGAATCGGCGACGACTGGCCAACCCACGAAGAGGAATGAACCGAGACAGCTGTCCACCAGGACGCAGGACACACCCCGGACACGAACCACACGGTTAACCAAACCCCCTGTGGTTCCGGCAAGAACCACCAGAGAACAGTCCAAACAGAGCTGAATGGTAGAGTACCTAGTGACCCAAACCCTCCGAAGCGCAAACCAGACAGCCAGGAACACCGGAACCGGGCTGTGAGCCTGAACAGCCAAAGGCGGGACCACAGCCACAGTAACACTTCTGGAGGGAAGACAATGAGGGGCCCAAGAGCCTGAAACAAGGCCCAGGTCCGAACCCGGGACGGAAACAGAAGGTAAACCTCCAGATCACCAGGAAACCAAACCCAGCGATCTGGAAAGAACCAACCCCTGGCGAGCAGACAAGCGGACTGACTGGGAGCCCACTCCAGCCAGTCGTCGAGGTAGGCCAGACACCGAATCTCAGACGCAGACAGGGCACTAAGATCCGGTAAAGATGCAAAGAGTATACAAAGTGCCCTTCACAAAATAGGGAATGCAATAAAAACAGCAAACCTGAAGCCCCACCACCAAAGCATTGTATGACAATCATATTAAGACATTATGACATAAGACAATCATTATATGACAATATGACAATTATAATCAAAGCATTATATGACAAAGTGCTGGGAAGAAAGGACACCACGAGAGTAGCTCTCATCCTGTAACTACACTTAGGTAAGTACACATAGGTAATTACCAACCGTGCTAGCCCCAGAAAAACTGGAGAGGAACGTGCCAAGAAGTGACCTGGAGGTCCAGGTCCACCATCCATGCACCCGGCCCGAACAGAATCCGAACAGGAGACAACAGTCCTCCGAGCAGGGCAGAGGATCCAGGGCGCAGACGGAAGTAGTCCAGAAGAACTGCAGACTGGAAAAGCTCATGACTGCAAAGAGCAGACGGGAAAAGCCCATGACTGCAAAGAGCAGACGGGAAGCCCAGAAGGATGGGGCGGATCGACCACGCCCCACGCACCCACGAAGAGGAAAAGACGAAGCGCAGGGAAGAAGCCCACCCCGCCAGCTCTGAACCCCCCCCAAGGGGGAGAAGCCGTCCTCCGACGCCAGCAGAGGCCGGAAGACAACCCAAAGCGCCCACCAACAGCGGGACCAAGCGAGAGGCAACAGAGCAAGCTGCTCCCCCAGCGCCCAGTCAACAGAGAAGGGAACAGAACCCCTTCAGAAAGAAAAAGTACACTACCGAAGTCATGAGGAGAGACTACGGGAATGAAACCACACTTCGCTGGAAGAGGAAGTGAGGGGAGACCTGATCACCACATACAAGATACCCAAGGGAATCGACAGGTTTGAGAAGGACAGGCTATGTAACACAAGGGGCACACGCACTAGGGGACACAGGGGGAAACTGAGTACCCAAAAGAGCCACAGATAGAATTAAATTTTTTTTTTTTTTTTTTTTTTTTTCAGAATGGGAACGGGAAAGCACGAAGAAGTAATGTGGCGACTCCTCACACAAGTAACGAGGCTGACCCCCATACAACGTCACTTGTAGACATGACAGAGCCCAAGAGGCACAGGAACCGATACACCTGTTGACGGACGGTTGAGAGGCAGGACCAAGGAGCCAGAGCTCAACCCCCACAAGCACAACTAGGTGAGGACATATATTGTAAAAGCACAAGCCGCCGACTAGTGGCAAAGAGCACTACGCCGGCCAGGCAAAGAAGGCACAAAACTGCATCTAAAGGCCCACCTCGACAGCAAAACCACAAAGTCCCAGCACAACCACAACATGTGCCAAGACCCAAAAAGCTCAGTCTGCAAGCCAGGAAGACCCCGGAACCCCAAAAGGCAGAACCGGGTCACACGAGGAAACAAAGTCCCCTGAACCCACAAAAGGGGGCCCAAGAGGAAGAAACCTCCAGAACGAAACCAAGGAACCCAAAGGAACCCAGAATCGAACCAGGGGGAGCCCAAACCACCACATTTGCCGGCGGAGAACACCACTAAAAGGCAAAGCACAGACCCCAGCAGAACGCCCTGGGAAAACGGTCCCAACAGACCGAAAACCGAGGGGCAAGGTGTGGGAGCAAGCATACCAGCCAGGGGCACTGAGCCTAAACCCAGAGGCTCAGACCCAAAATCAACACCCAAACGTTCCCAGAGGAACAGGCAACGGCAAGAAAACACCAGAAAAACAAAGAAACGACAACAGGAGAACAAAAACCCTGCAAATGTTTTGAAAACTCACCAGAGACGCTCGCTCGCACACCCAGACGCATGTAAACAAACCGCAACGCCGCCCTGGTGGCCACGCCGGGAAACCGGCAGACGAAAATGGCCGCCAGCAGGGGCTGTGACTGACGCTTAATACACAAAAACACGCCAGCAAATGTGGGAAGCTAGCAGACTGGAAGGGCGAAAAACGACGCCCAACAGCAGAAAAACCCCTGAAGGGGCAAAACCGCCCCAGAACTGCTAGCAGGCAACCCCCACAGCCCCGGGAACCAACAACAGAGGCCCCGGGGCAGAGCCGTCCTCCAAGCCCTCCGCCCGTAAAGAAAAGCAAGAGCCCATGGGAAAGGCAACAAGAAAGGGCCGCTGGTAAGACCCAGAAGCCTTGGCAGGAGGCACAGGCTCAAACCTCCGTCCCCAACCCGAACGGGGCATCCCCCGAAAACCGCCCGAGCCTCTGCCGCAACTGAACCCCGCCCCGACCCCGAAACCCGCAGACGGTCCGGAGCCGGGAACATGGAGAGAAAGGGGCGAGCAGCACCTAACCAAACGGGGCGGCCACGGGGCATTCGAGTGGGAAACCAACCAAGCATGTTGCAGCAACCTAACCTAGCTTGCAACATGGATGCCGCCTGTACTCTGAACAGTAATAACATCAGGAGAGTACTGGAGAACAAGCAGAGAATCACTCGCAAGACTCCGGGTCAAGGTGTCAGTGACCCAACAGGCAGCATGACGGAGGTAAAAATGGCGACTGTCACCCGGAGACAAGGGAACAGCAACCAACGATCCCGTTCAAGACGGGTTGGAACCCGGAAGACACATTCAATGGTCCCCCGAGCCCAGACAGGGGTTTCCAGGGCCCGTAGGGTAACAACTACGGGAAGCCCGGGCAAGGTGTTGCTAACCGGTTAAGAAACCCAAACATAACAAGAGGGTAGATTATAGCACTGAAAACCCCTGAGACGTGTACAAGCACGGGGGCCTAGCAGAGGGCCGCCAAACACTACCAGTGGAACTATAACCACCTTAGGCAGACCCCCACCAGGCAAGAAAATAAAAAACAAAAGAAAAACCCCGCAAAAGTACACCGTCTCCAGAGGCAACAGAAACCGGCCGCCGCATAGGTGGCAGGCTGCGCAACACCTTGACGCCCTAACCAGCACAATACCAATCCCTACCCAGGGCCAAACAAGGGCCCCAAGCCCCAGCTGGCCCCAAGGGCGAGGCAAATGCCGAGCAGCAAGAACCTCTACGGGAATGGTTCCCGAACGCCCCAGGGAAGATAACCCTGTTACGCAAGGGCAGTACTCACAGGGCGCTTAGGGAAGTCAGCCACTAAGCACATGCAGCCCCGGCACTGATGAAGTACTCCTGGCCACCGCACACCACAACACACGGCAGTGAACGCCACACAAGGCAAACACCGCCTAGGAAACTGAGGCCAGAGAAGCGTCAATCCCGGTTGACATTAGCGAACGAACTGGAGCTTGGCAGCCGGCGCGGTAGGTCCGGGGCTCCCCCCTCCCCCTCCCGGGGTGGGGAGGGCTGCGCGGACGATCGGCGCGGCAGTAAAGTGTGATGTTTGCTTGTTTGCTTGTTTCCTTGGGATTGTAGGGAGTTTTCTACCTCTCTGTTCGGTTTTTGTTGTAGTTTCTTACCATGTGGGGTTTGTTTTGTTACGCCTACCTTTCTGGGTGCCTAACCCCGGTCGATGGCAGATAAGGAAAACCCCCAACCATATGGGGTTTTCCAGGGCCATTGCTCCCTGAAACCTCTCTGAAGGGGCCAGGTTCTGGCGCTGGTCCCTGGTAGGTCTGAACTCCTTAGCTAATGTCCCGGTCTAACATAACATACATTAGCCCGATAAGCTCCAGGGAGCCGTAGGGGCTCCCCACAGAAAATCATTCAAAAGAAAATGGAAAGCAGGTAGAGTATCTGCAAAATTGTTTGTGCTTGCAGCTAAAATTCTGATACAAGCCCTTATTTTGTAGTGCTAACATTTAATATGTAATTTTGGATTTTATAAATTAAAAGCTTGTTATCTTTATAAATAAAACATGGGTTCATATAAAATAATTTTGATTTTGAGCCACATAAGGTTTGACGTTATTGCAGGCTTAAATTGCCTGAAAGTTTAATATAAACCAGATTAACACTACTGTACTATACCCTTCCCTTGTCCCAAAGATTAAACCATGTGTGTAAACTAAAAGATAAGACAAATAATGGAGAACCTGGTTATGGGAGAAAACTTAATGCTAACATATGTATTAACCCTTAACATGCTCGGGGTCTAATATCCTGCCATCCCCACAGGCGCATGTCATTTTGAAAAAAAAAAATTATTTTTTCTTTCTAACCTGTTAATTTGTGTTCACTGATCACGGGAAAAATAATAAAAAAAATCATAAGTGGCATATATTGCCCGCTATAGGGCGGGGAAGTCTGGCAAATTATAGGCGCTGACTCAGCGTGCGTCCCAGGCGGTCTGTTGCTCGCAAGCTGTCAGGCCAGAGTTGCCACAAAGAGATAATTACCGAATTATTTCAATGTCTCTGATTTTTCATACTTTTTTTGCTGTAATATTATTCAATAGTGTGTAGTTTGATATATTTATATAATAAAATGAGTGAATCGTTGGTGTACTAAAAAATATGGTATGCATATTGTTGATTCAATTATGTTCATCAATCAGTGAACAAATACTTTGTCGGTTATTACACTATACGCACAGGTTATATATAAGTATTTGCATGTTTTGTTCACTATAACGAACCACTAAGTAGCTATTATGAGTCAAAAAGTAATGAGGAGTGACCGCCGTGTACCAGCCAGCCACTCCCGCCCTCCCTCCAGTCATCTGACTCACCCTCATTCTCCTCCCACAATAATGTTTTTGCTATAATTCACTATATACAGACGTTATATATAAGTATCTACATGTTTTGTTCACCATAACTGTACATCTAAGCTTGTATGGTGAGTAAAGGCACAGAGATGTGGCTACTCGCACAGAGATGTGGCTACTCACACAGTCAGCTGATCGGCGGCCGCCCTCAAGGTCAGACGCACTAATATTTCTCCTCCAACAATACTGTGTGGTGTTATTACGCTATATATCTTATATACAGACGTTATATATAAGTATCTACATGTTTTGTTCACCATAACTGTACATCTAAGCTTGTATGGTGAGTAAAGGCACAGAGATGTGGCTACTCACACAGTCAGCTGATCGGCGGCCGCCCTCAAGGCCAGACGCACTAATATTTCTCCTCCAACAACACTGTGTGGTGTTATTACGCTATATACACACATTATATATAAATATCTACCTGTTTTATTCATCATACTTGTACAAATAAACTGGTATGGTGCCCAAAGACCATCGTGGTAACCAGTAAACAACACCGTCGTCTGCACGACGCCACCGCTCTCACCAAAATGGCGGCTCCAAACCTTCTCTTGCTGTTTATACCCTCTATACGCACGTTATATATAAGTATCTACATTTGTGTTCACCATAGCGAACCACTAAGCTGGTATGGTGAGTGCAGTCAATAAAAGGTGGCCACACACAGTCAAAAGACATCGCCATCACCCTCCCTCCCACAGCATTACACCTCCTTCCATGGCGCACAGCGCTAAATATCACCACAATCCTGCTATTATCAGAACCCTGGTCAGTTTTATCACAGTCAGGGGTCTTCTGTAATAATATCATCGCTACATAATAGCATGAACAAGTATAATTTGGCATTTTTAGGCGATGCTGTGGTCACAAGCTGAACAGCAGTGCTGTTAGCTCATGCTGCGTGCGTCAGGCTTGGTTGCTCACTCAATACTGAGGCCAATAACACCCGGGAGTTTGGCCCACGATTTTTTTAAAAAATGGCGTCTGTTTACAAGAGCCCTGATGAAGGTGTGGTGAACCCCGTGTATCCGCGGGCTGTTTAAATCTTGCGTAGTACTCCAACACATCATATGACGTGATGCGCAGTTTACTGGTACAACGTCCAGCACGTCATATGACGTGATGCGCACTTTAAGGGTTAATGCTAATTAAAATAACACTTAATAATGCATTAAAACAATGCTAACAGATGTGAAGCAAAGTGCTTAGCATTTATCTACCAATGCCAGATGACTGAGAAAATATAAAGCTTAACCAATACCACTAAGTGAATGAGGAAGCATAATTCAATCCATTACTCTTGTAGCGAGTAGATTATCCCAATAATATACTCGCTCCAAATGCTTTGTTAATATTCCTGTCAACCTTTGGAGATGAATGAGGTGAGGCGTTGCCCGGGCAACACGGTGAGGTGTTGCCCGAGCATATAAGCAGCAGAATAGCAAACATTAACCAGAGTCTACTTTCAAGTGTGGTCTAGAGCAGACACTTGCGAGATACTGTACCGACGCTCAGTGCGCTCAACTCACACCAAAGTATCACCTGTGTACTTCTGTATATTAGACCAAATATATATATAGTATCTTAGTGTCTGTGTTTATTTGTCACCATACTTTACGTAACAATAGAACCGTTACACTCTCTTACATTTGTCATTAATATTACTGTTACCGGGTGTGATCAATCGTTATGGGTTTTCAGTACTTTTTTCTTTCATACACAGATGAATATATGGCTTTTACACAGCTCTTTAAGGATTACTTGAGATGAACTCTGACTTACTGGGTACTGAGCTGCTAGGTGTGTCACCAGAAACCCGCCATGGGATCCACCGAACAGGAACACACGAGATTCATCCAAAACCTCAGAAAATCTGTCATGATGAGACATTATTTGGTAAACAATGCAAAATTATGTATCAATTTCTTGTGCAAAAATAAGTCCTAATTAATCAAATAAACATGAAAATTTATGACTGCAATTACATGAAATGTTTATTCTTATTGGTTCACTGTGACAATTGTCATTCATCAGAAAACAGCTTAAAATTTACTTTGCTTGCAAGCACTCGGGTTATTATGTAGCCTCTATAGTCTCAAATTATCTGTTATTCCATAAATTTAATATTCATTTCTGAAATGTTCTACTGTGATTCTCCCAAAGGCAAGGTTCCTGCTGCTCCAAATTGAACACAATGATGATAGGGTCACTTTCAGCAACACTGCAATGGAGCTTTACTTATGTTCTTGTTGGGGTCATACTGGTGCTAGGGAGGGACTGGAGAAAAACCCAATCCTGTTTTGAATGACTACAGAAATTTCACACCAACAAAACCTTACCGAGCCCTACTTGATGTAACAGGGATCACAATGTAGCACTCTTGCAAACTGCCACTTGTCCCATCTGGCCACTTTCTCTCAACACTATCATGTGACACCTATGAATAAAATGGTATGAGCTCACCAAGATGAGCCAATGCTGTACTGAACTGATACTGAACTGTGAGATCAAGCTACAAATTCCCCTGGCGTGCTAAAACCAGTACAGTGCCCATAGCCTTCATTCATCCCTACACCCAATAGTGGCTATACTAAAGGAGCTCCAACCATTAAAGTACTAGGAATAGAGTTCCAGCAATCCACAAAAGCTGGGAACTGAGATTGCTCATTATACGAGGTGACTAAATGACCCAACTGGTACAGTAAGTGATGGACCTACTTTGCTGTAGCTGTGATGCTACATAGCAACTAGAGACACTTTGTAAACATATGCATAAACTATCTAGTGTTAATTTCAAGATGGAATAAACATTTTCCAAGTTTCCTAGCACCGTTATAATCTGTTGCGGACAGAAGGGAACCCTGCTATGACAACATAGAATAGTGACCTGTCCTGACTGAGCATTATCTTTTCCACAAAATCAGCCTTAGGAGACAACCAAATCAGATAACTACAAAATGACATTAACCGATAAGTACGTTTTACGTGACAAATGGTAGAACTGACCTGTGTAAACACTCTATGGTGGCCTTGTGAACATCAGATACATCAGTCACCCCACAGTAGCCAGGTAGACAATTGACACCATCTTCTCCGAAGCCAAGAGACCCTCGATAATTAGGGAAAACTATGGAAAATCCAAGTTTGACAAAAAATGCTGCAGCCATTGAATAAACATTTGTGAGAACAGAGTGAGGGCCTCCATGTGGCCAGCAAATCAATGGGCGTTTCACAGCACCTGCAAGAGGATTGTGTGGATCAGATATATGCATTAACACAGTGAAGAAAATGTGGAAATAATTTTGAGGTTTTATATACTTTGAGAAAGGTTATGTCACTGCAGATCTCATTAGAACATATTTAATTTACTAAAAACTTGAGTGACATATTTTTGTATATAGGATTGTTTAATGACACATGGTTGATCAATGTATTATATATGGATGGGGACATGTGGAAGGCCATAGAAAAACCAGCGTTGAATGTAATGAAACGCCATTTTCAGGGCGAGTCCTGGAAGCTCCCCGGAGCTATCCAGGCTGATATGTATATCCCTAGACTTTGCAATCAGTCAGCTCCCCCCTTCCCGAGAGGGGGAAGGGGAGCCCCAGACCCACTGCGTCGGCGATCCAACCACTAGTTCTCAGTTTGGATGTCAAAAAACGCGAAACCCTGACCGGGGAAAGGAGGGAATGCCGGGAAGCTTCTGAGACTCCCCGGCCCAGAAAATGGCGTTTCATTACATTCAATACTGTTTTTTTGGGGGGAGCCCCTGTGGCTCCCTGGAGCCCCTGCAGCTTCCCAGAGCTACTTCACCCAAGACAAAAACTAGAGGGACTTACCTGGGAGGCAGTCCGTGCTCGCATCTCAACTCGAAGTAAAGACAACTGGCTGCAACCGCTGACCCAAAGAGACAGAGGCCCGACTAGGCCCAAGAACATTTATGAGGTAGCATACAGCCAGGACCCTGTTCGACCGCGAAAAACCCCGTGCCCGAATGTCAACCGAAGACGGCAGCAAGAGCAAGTGCAGCAAACTTACGAACGTCATGGGCACGGGGATAGACCGCAGGCTGGCTGGACCTAATAACCCTGTGGACATCCCAAGACCCGGGAACAGGGAAGAAGGGGAAACCGGATCAACCTAAAGCGCGTCCCCAGCCACCGAGGCCGTGGCACACAAATAACGGTAGAGCGCCTTAACCGGTAACCAGACACAACACATGATGAACCCCCGTCCTGACCAACCAAGCATCAACAATCCAAGGGCCCCTCTGGAAAGCAGCAGTCTTAATTTTCACCAGAAAAGGAGACAGCTGCCGACGAACAAACCTATCTCCACAACCAAAAGAGCAAAAACCCCTGCACCAGAGGAGAGCATGAAGCTCTCCAATCCTACCCCCAGAGGCCAATGCCAACAAGAAAAGAGCCTTAGAAAAACAATTCTGAACCGAAGAGGCCACAACAAAACGAGGAGAAGACAAATATGAGAGCACCCTTTACAAGGACCAGGATGGCTCAGATTGTGCATGAGCAGGCAGGGGGTGAAACAACGCCTGAGACAGCTTGCAAAATGGGGCAGAAGTAACATCTATTCTGAAAGCAAGCTGCAGCAACTCCGCCAGCGCTGCACGATAGGAGGCAACAGTATTTGGCATAAGATGACGGTCCTGGAACAACCACGAAAGAAAGGACAATACAACCCCATCAGAGAACGAAGTACACCCACACAGGGATAGGAAAACCGGAACAACCGCCAGGAAACTTCATATTGCCGCCGAAGACAAAGCACGCAGGTAGACTCAAGGAGAAGAACGAACCAGCTACGTACCTGGCTGGATCAATCTGCAAAAAGAGGCGGAGCTGCAGGAAGACCCTCGGGTTAGGACACCGAGCAAACAGTGCCTGAATCAAGGCTGGGCCGGCCATCAAAGAGCCAGAAGAACAACACACTTCCGGAAGGCTCCCAGCAAGCCAGTACCTAGGACACCCCCAAACGTGAAACGCCAGGAGAGCCAAATCCCGAGAACTCAGCAGACGAGTCACCCGAAGCGACCAGACCCAAAGAGCCAAAGACTACACCAAACCCCCACGGTTCAGGCAAGGAACCACTGGGAAATAGTCTGAATGGAGCTGGATCGTCGAACTGCGAACGACCCGAAACCTCCTGAGCAACATCCACACAGCCGTCAACCCCCGCACCGTGCCGTGAACCCGGCGGAAGGACGGACCCCACCGTCCCAGGCTGGCCTGGCGAGCACAGGTCACAAACCCCCAACCAAGAGACAACGCGTCCGTGAGAACATCGAGCGAGGGCTCGGGTAGGCACCGAGGCACTGAACCCCGAAAACCCCAAGAGGAAGTCCCCGGATGCCAAACCCAGCGGTTGTGAGAGAGGCGGAAGGAACATCCTCGAATGAACCAGAACAGCCGACAAAGCCACTCCCGACCTGGCGGGAAGACCATCATGGCAAAGTTCAGGCACTCCGCATAATCCACAAGCAGCCACTGCGTAACCCGGGAGCCCCTCGGGAACATACGAAGTGCATTCAAAGCAGAGCCACCTGAGGAAGAGACAAGGAAGCAGTCCAAGAGCCCCACACAAAACCCAGCCAAGACTGAACTGGAGAGGGAACCATATGGGACTTCCACCAGTTCACCAGCAAATCGAACCCAGCAAGCCGGGAAAGAACCAATCACCAGCGAGCAGACACGAGGACCGGCTGGGAACCCAACCCAACCAGCCGTCAAGGTAGACCAGAACCCGAATACCAAACAGACGCAGGCGGGCCATCCCGACCCAAGCAAGAAATGTGAAAATACAAGGCGCAAGTCAAGCAGAATGGAAGGCAACGAAGTGGCAGGCCTCGAACACCCCACAACAAAACCGAGCCAGCCCCCGAACCTCGGATGAATTGAGACGTGCCAATACACGTCTTTGAGGTCCAGGGTCACCATCCAAGTGCCCGGCTTCAACAGAAGACGGACCTGAGACAGAGGAGGCATCCGAAGGGAAGGGCAATAAACCCACGGTTTCAGACAGGACAAGTCCGGACTGAATCGAAGGTCCGCGCAGTCCTGATTTGGGACCGGAAACAGGCGAGAACCCACCTGAGAAATGAGGGAATTTCGACCACGCCCAAGTGAACCTACTCCGAGAAGACTCGATAGAGTGCAGGAAAAGAGGCCCGCCCTGCCAGCCCCAACCCCCCACCCCCCGAAGAGGAAGGAGCCACTCAACGCCACCGCAGGCAGTGCATAACGACCCGAAAAGCCCACGAATCGAGGGACCAGCCGTGAGCAAACAGAACAAGCCTCCCCCTCTCATCGCCCCAGCAATGAAATGAACCGCGAAAAGGCCGATGCTCCATACGAGAACCTAAACGGTGCAAAGGGCAATCCCCGCACCGACCAGAAAAAGACAGAACCGAAGGCTGTGCCTGCCCTCAATTGGGCACCACAGGCCTACCACGACGGGAGAACCCTGAGCCCAGACACGATCCCCTCCAGCAGGAAGGCCTCCCACGAGCCCCCCAGAGGACTAACAAGTCCGACATAGGACACCTGCAGATACTGCACAACCGCAAACTCCGCAAAGGACAAAAAGACAAAGACAACCCAAGGGCTAGGGCCCAAGTGGAATACGAAGAAGCAGCTAGCACTGCCTGCCGACATGACCCGCATGTCGGCAGCAAGTCTTAGGGCATCTGGGGAAGCAACCAAACCATCGCATTGCAGCAACCAGAACCTAGCATGCAAAGCAGCTGCTGCCTGCACTCTCAGACCATGATCAGTAGCGAGGATGAGCGTGAGCGTGCACCAACAACAACGTCGCACAACTCCGGATCTAAAGAACCACCGACCCTACAGGCAGCAAGGCGGAGGCACAACCGGTGAATGTCACCCTGAGACAAGGGGACAGAGCAGCCATCAACCTCACATGAAGCGAAAGGGGGGGGGACTCACGGGTCACATCCATTGGACCACAGAGCCCCCGCGGGGTTTTCCCAGGGCTCTTACCCTTGAGAACATGCTAAGGGAAGCCCAGGCAGGGTACTGCAAACCGGCGCCCAAAACTACTAAGCAAACTTCTAAAGGTGAATCCCCCGGGACATGTCCACTCATGGAGGCCAAGCAGGGGGTACCACCAAAACACTGACATATATAAGAGAAAGAGCCTAACAGAAAAAAGGGGGCAACCAACCAAAGGCAGACCCCACCAGGCAGGAAAACAAAAACAAAAGAAAAATTCTACAAGAGGACAATGTATCCATGCGGAACAGAGCCTGCCCCCATAATAGGTAACAACTAGCTGTGCAGTAGCCTGTGCCCCTACCAGTGATGAAAACTACCTCCTACCCAGAGGCAAACAAGGGCAACAAAGACCCCAGCTGACTCCAAGGGCGGCCAAGTACCGAGCAGTAAAAGACACAGTGGAGGTAGATCCCAAGGTGAATTGTGGAAGGTGGCCATAAGCCCCAAGGGCAGTACTTACAGGGCACCTAGGGGAAGAAACCCTAGGTGCATGCAGCCCGAGCACCGTAGAATATCACTCATGGCTCATACACCACCTGCAGAAACAGATCATGCCACAAGGCACAGTAACTGAAAACAAAACTGGAGCCAGAGGCACCTGACCAGTCAGTACCACATTAGCCTAAGAACTGGAAGTTGGATTGCCGGCATGGAGGTCTGGGGCTCCCCTCTTCCCCCTCCTGGGGAGGGGGGGATGCGCAGACGGCGGCACGGCAACGTGATGATGTCATGCTAGTTGCTAGTTTTCATTTGGGGAGTTCTGTCCACTCATTCAGCTTTTGGCAGCAATATTTTCACTAAAATAGGGGTTTTGTTTTGGGGCGCCTACCTTTCTGGGTGCCAGACCCGGTTGATGGCAGACATAGAATGCTTTCAACCACACGGGGGTTTCTGTAGGCCATTGCTCCTCGTGCTTCTCTGAGGAGGGCCAGGTTCTGGCTCATGGTCCCCGGTAGGCAAAAACTCCATGCACTTTGATGTCAGAAAGCTAATAGTAACATATCAGCCTGGATAGCTCTGGGGAGCCAATGGGGCTCCCTCCAGAAAAAAACTACTCTCTTATCTTTTTGAGTAATTGCCTACACATCCTTTGAAAGCTTGAAAACTGGGTGGTGTCAATTACATAAACAAGATACTTTGTAATAATTTAACTTGAAACACTAAACTCAGAATGAACAACAATGTCATGCATCATACCAACACAAATACTAATTAAATTAAGCAGTATAATGAGAAAGTGTCCACTTCAACATCATTCTTACCTTCTTCAAGAGAAGTTGGGCCATAATAAATGACAGAGACCGGTACATCCGAGTACTTGGGATCAGGATGAGGCGTGTCGTTTATGAACGTCCACTGAGAGTGGTAGTGGTTGGGCACTCCGGGAATCTCACGACGACACGTCACCTGCCAATCCAGTCAAGGCAACCGCTCAGTTCAAAGGACTGGGTAGCTTTGCAAGTGTGTTATTTATTAATATTGTAACAATTCTGCATGTACAGTACATATTTATTCCACTTTCAGACATGTATTATCTAGTTGCTTCTTCTGGTAATATCTTGCATTCCCGAGAGATAAGACCTGACACTGTCAGGTTTGGTTGGTATTTACTTGCCAATGCAGCTGCGATTTTTGTGAAGATTTCCATTGGGTCGTTGTAGGGATGGGGAGTTAAATCAAGCACTGAATGTAATAAGATGTCCTTTTCTGGCAGACCCACCCCGTGCCTACCAGGAGCTAGCACCAGAATCTGGCTCTCTCTACAATGTAAAGGGGAGCTTGGGGATTGGTGATCAACCCAAAACTCAGAAAAGATCCACCGGAATGATTAAAGTACAACAAATATAAAAAACAACTGCTGGATGAATATTAGATACTCAAGAGGTAAACAGGGCAACAATAATAAACAAATCCGCAAGGGCCGTGATGAGGGTTCGAACTTAAGCCCGGGATGATTCCAGACGCTGCCTTAGTCGACTACTTCATGACATGGTAAAAGAATTGCAACCGAAAAAGAAAAAAAAAAGGTAAAAGAAAGGCAACAATAATTTCTTCAGGGTTATTTACCCTGAGAGATTTCTATGATACCCTAAAAGATATGATACTCATAGAAGATACCCCTATATATGACATGCCTGACACCCACCAGAGGGCAGCCCAGGTCATTGCTATTCTTTCTGAGGGACATATGAATAGATCTTTGCCGTGTTGAGCATTAATGTCAAACGTCCTGGCTGTGTGTGATCCTTGGGAAGAGAAGGACATTCCTTGGTCCTCATGACCTGCTCAGAAAGGAGCTTTCCATACAACTGGTCCTCTCGCCTAACATAACACATTTTGTCACCAAATTGAGCAAGCCGTTAAAATGTTGTGATTCATTAGTAAAACTTAATGCACAGTAATATTGACTTTTGCTGTGCATTGGCTCGACATATTTGGTGTGTTGTTTGCATTTGTACATTTCTGGTTAGGCAAAATGGTAAATTTTTTACAGGGAAAGGGGGGGGAGGGGGTCATTTCTGGTTAGGCAAAATGGTAAATTTTTTACAGGGAAAGGGAAGGGGGGAGGGGGTAAATCGAGAGACTGAGAAATTTCATTTAGGGGTTGAGAGTTAGGGATGTAGTGAAATGAGAAGAAGAGACTCTGAGCATCTCATATTCACTAACTAATGTTATTTCCACATGGAAAATTTCACGTAGTCTTGTTAAAATTTGATAGTAGTGCCCATTCTAGTTCACTGCCAAGATTCCACTACAGACTAAGAAGTTAAGCTAGGTGAACAGAGCATCAGGTGAGAGGAAACATACTCAACCAATTTTATCCTGACCAGAGATTGAACAGGTGTCCCTTGGTTGTGAGCCGAGGACGTAGACCACTCTGCTACAACAATATAACAGTGCTGGCACAATGCAAATAAACACAAAAATTTAAAAGGAAATTTACAAAGAAAAATATACAAAACGCAATACTAAATCCTGGAACTGTTTAAGGACCATAGTCATTCAAAATGGTATGATTAAAAAAGGAAAAGAACTCAAACTTGTGGTCAGCACTACACAGGAAATGACGTTACAATGATAAGAGACAACACAAGACTATCTAAAGAGGACGATACTCTCTCGGCCTTTGTATATATACCCGAGGGCCACCATCTGCAGTGGCCTAAATTGTGACAGGAAGTCATGCAAAACATTCTGACAACACAAGACTTGCTAAAGGGGGATGATACACTCTCAGCCTTTGCATATTTACCCTAGGGTCACCATCTGCAGTGGCCTAAATTTTAACAGGAAGCCATGCAAAACATTCTGAAACAAAGTCTACAATTTTGCTTGAATGATACACATGCACTGTAGAGAACACCAAATATTAACCTCTTTCATCTTCAGTTTACTTTCTTGGCCCTGCTGTGGGATATAGCCCAGCAAGATCTGAGTGGGCTGGCAGATATACGAGAAGTTCACCAACACCCAGTCGTCGCACACGTCCACGACCTGATGACTTCCGGTATGAGTTAATTCTGTGATCTTGCCAGACTCTGTAACACAAAAATGTCTGTGACAATTTTTACAAAAGAAATTGTAATGCTATTGAACAAATCCACAAGGCCTGTGATGAGGGTTCAAACCTACGTCCGAGAAGATCCCAGACGCTGCCTTAATCGACTGAGCTACAACATGGACGACATTCCTCGTCACGGCCCTATTGGATTTGATAATTTGATGCATCACGCTATTGTGATTTGTGTGTGTATTGTAATGCTATTGTAAGGCTGTCTGTAATTGTAAGTAAAAGTTGTTTTCTTCAGGAAAAATACAATGCAGCAATACAATTATCAAGGAAGAAGATGACTTAGGAAAACAAAGAAAATAATATAGCATCAAGTGTAATGAAATGCCTAGTTTTTAGGTGGTACCACAGTAGTTTCTTTGGCTTACAGCACTGGTACTGTAAGGCCATGATGGACATGCCAGGTTTCTGTGACAGTCTCTGCCTACGAGGACCAAGTACCACTTCAACTGGCTCCTCCTCCCTGAGGCAGGCTATGAGTGCCAATCACAGACGACTTCCTTCAGTACCGAGGTGAACGACACTTCAATCTCACAAAACATCATTAAACTTCCTCCAAAAAGTGTTTGGTAATCTGAACATTACCAAATGCAGGCAATGAGTCACAATAACATGGCTAAAGTATGTTGACCAGACCACACACTAGAAGGTGAAGGGACGACGACGTTTCGGTCCGTCCTGGACCATTCTCAAGTAACAATCGACTTGAGAATGGTCCAGGACAGACCGAAACATCGTCGTCCTTTCACCTTCTAGTGTGTGGTCTGGTGAACATTACCAAATACAATTTTGCAAACAAGTGATACAACCACTCGTGCAACACTCCCACATGCCACCAGGTGGCACAACTGGCACCTTAAGCCACCATTCATCTAGCTGCGGATGGTGGTAACCACCACACTGTACAGCAATGGTTAGCGTGTTATTACCTAAGTGTAGTTAGAGGGTGAGAGCTATGTTCGTGGTGTCCCGTTTTCCCAGCACTCTATCATATAACGCTTTGAGATTACTGACGGTTTTGGCCTCCACCACCTGGTGAGAAGGTGGTAGAGGCCAAAACTGTGTTGCACTGCTGGTGTCCCACTGCCCCAAGTCCTTAGCCTCTGCCTTCTCTCACAGGTACGCTCTACATGCTTTATCCTGTTTCCTACTTTGTTCAGTTTCCAAAATGCCAGCCTTCTCTACCAAGATATCATTGTGAGTTAACCTGGGGAGCTACTGAGAAACCCCTCATAGAAATCAAGCCTTGAATGTAATGATATGGCTTTTCCTGGTCGGATGGAAGGGTTCAGTTCTGGTGGGTTTTTGGAGGGGGGGGGGGGCATAACTGGCCGACCCCCCTCACAGTGTTCAAGAGAGAACTTGACAAACACCTCCAAAGGATATCTGATCAACCAGGCTGTGACTCGTGTTTCAGGCTGTGAGCAGCCGCGTCCAACAGCCTGATTGACCAGTCCAACAACGAGGAGGCCTGGTCGACGACTGGGCCGCGGGGTTGCAAAGCCCCGAAATCATCTCAAAGTAACCTCTCAAGGAGCAGGTTATAGCTGGACCTCAGATGACCTGGGCTGTCTTGTGGCATCAGTCAGAAACATAATGGTTGGGGTTTTTACCCCATAACAATGATCATTTTCTTTGTTATCCCTAGGTATCCTATTTTCATCAAGCAGTTTCTTGTTTTGTTATGTTTATGCTTTTTGGAAGGTTCTTTCTTGGTGTTAGGGTGATCCGTGATTCAGAGGCTCCCCTCGCCTTGTAAAGAAAGTCTTGGTTCCTGGTATGCAAGGGGAAGTCTCAAAGGCGTGTTCCATCTCCCTACGGCTTCCCCAGCACTTAGCTCAGGGAATTATTGAGAAACTTTAATGGAGCAAATTTAGATAAACATGAATGTCATATTTTGAAACACTGATGTATAGAAACAATGTTTAAATGCTGTCAGAAAACATTTTTAATCAGAACAAAGGTTTCTTTGTAGTAGCCAAGTAACGTGTAGGTTACAGGGGACAAGCGATAATTGTTGTTTATCTATGTGTTGGCCTGCCGCACCAGTATATTACTGTTTGACGCTATAAACTCCACTGTTTTCATTGGTTGTTATTTATGGAGAAGGTGCAATGGTGAAATGTTCAATAAATTACGGATTGCTCACTGCTCTGTACTAAGGATATAATAAGGTAGCCTTTCTAAGATTAAATGCTGTGTTGTTTGGTGTATCTTGCTGATCATTGAGATAGTGACTGGCTGGACATATAATTACCTAAGTAATTACCTAAGTGTAGTTACAGGATGAGAGCTATGTTCGTGGTGTTCCATCTTACCAGCACTCTATGTCATATAACGCTTTGATATGTTAACATGTTATGATATGTTAACTATGTTAACACTCTGGCATGCTAGTTTTGAACTCTTATCACTTGATGTATTTTAATTTGGATGCTACCAACTAATGTTCAAATTCCAGTACGTTAATGAAATTAAAGCTCTGTAATTTTACCACTTCCATGGAGTAATGGACACTGTAATTGATAGGTAGGTTGCAGGGCTTGTATGTTTCTGCTAATGCAAAATCACGTCAAATTAGATACTGGACAAATTATGAGAACTTCTTGGGGGTGCTATGGAGAGTAGACAAAGTGGCCTGTATACATGTATTCTATGGGGCAGGACTTACAGTAAATAGATAGTATTATTTAGTTGACAAGCCGTTTGCTGAAAATGATATACACGATACGTCTAGTGGATTTACAAGAATATACCATTTAATCAAATTATGTAATTTCATAACAAATTATACCTTCTTGTATAATAATGTGTAATAATAAATAAATATTATATATATATATATATATATATATATATATATATATATATATATATATATATATATATATATATATATATATATATATATATATATATATATATATATATATATATATATTTATTTAAAATACAGTGGTACCTCTGTTTAAGAGTTTAATTCGTTCCTGGAGACAGCTTGTATTCCGAAAACTCATAATCTGAAGCTAATTTCCCCATAAGAAATAATGGAAAATGAATTAATCCGTTCTTGACTACCCAAAAACCTCACTTCAAACTAAATTATATATCTAATTCATCTAAATCTACACTACAAAACTATGTTCAAGTTATTACTTATCCTTGCTGATGACTCCTGATGGCATATGGAAGATGGTGAGGAGGGGGGGAGGAGGAGAGGTGTTACTGTTTGGAAAGGGAGTCCCCTTCCACTGTAACATCAGGCAGTGAGGACCTTTCTGGTGTGCACTCTCTGGCACATTTTGCCTGCATACCACTAGGTCCTGGTTGTGGCTCACTGCTCGACTTTATCACAACAAATCTGTCCATGGAAGATTGTTTTTCCCTTCTTCGCAAGATGTCTCTGTAGTGAGGCATCACATTGTCATTGAAAAGATTAATGCAATGGCCTACTACAGCTTTCTCTGGGTGAGTCATTTAAATAAAAGTTTGCATTTCTTCCCACATCTGACACCACTTCTTCTTTTCAACATCCTCAAGTATTTGTGGTCTTTGTTTCGTGATTGTTCTTACGTCTTTTGCCACATTAGCACTCATAATGTCCTTTTTCTTGGCAAGTATAGTGCATATCGTTGACGTGGATTTACTGTATTGCCTACAAAGTTCAACAACACGTGTACCATTTGCATGCTTCCGAATGATCTCTTGCTTTTCCTCTATTGTCATCCTGACATGCGATTTCTTGGCTTGAACCTTACCACAGGCTTTCTTGGGACCCATCGCGAGATATATAATGACACCTTTTATGGTCAAATGACCAAAAATCCAACAAAACACTGAAAATCCTGGAGAAGAATTCAGGCAGGATAGTCACTGGACACGAGTCACTGGTAAACTGAGCGCCGATTGTCGTGCCATCACGGGCTAGTTCGGCCTGTACGCGTATCAACAAACTCGGATTCCGAAGTAACCCTCGCCTTCCGAGGCAAATTTTCTGAGCAAATCCTGCTCGTATTCCAAAAAACTCGTATACAGGGACACTCGTATTCCGAGGTATCACTGTATATAAATAAGCTACTTTATTTTTTTATTTAATATGCATCTCCATATCCATTCTCTGAGCAATGGTAGTGCTGGGGGAAACACAGTATGAACTAAAGTGCTGAATTTCGTTAAAACTTTTGTTAAGTAGGTTGCAGTAATAATGAACCTGACACTAAATTTTGTTTGGTAAGCATCTGCAAAAGGTTCTGAAACTTACCAACATTAACAACATATACAACGATATTGTCAAACTTCATGGAAGAAAACACAAATCGTTTACTATCACTCAACCAGCATCTTCGTGGCAGCCCCGCATAACCATAAATTCCCTTGAAGCTTTTGCCATCTTCAATTTCTTGGTTTCGGTGAACAACATCCACAACAACACGTTTCTGAAAGAGACAGATCATTATTACAATTTTTTATATATATTTTTTTTTAGTGTGTGTGTGTGTGTGTGTGTGTGTGTGTGTGTGTGTGTAATTACCTAAGTGTAGTTACAGGATGAGAGCTACGCTCGTGGTGTCCCGTCTTCCCAGCACTCTTTGTCATATAACGCTTTGAAACTACTGACGGTCTTGGCCTCCACCACCTTCTCACTTAACTTGTTCCAACCGTCTACCACTCTATTTGCGAAGGTGAATTTTCTTATATTTCTTCGGCATCTGTGTTTAGTTAGTTTAAATCTATGACCTCTTGTTCTTGAAGTGCCAGGTCTCAGGAAATCTTCCCTGTCGATTTTATCAATTCCCGTTACTATTTTGTATGTAGTGATCATATCACCTCTTTTTCTTCTGTCTTCTAGTTTTGGCATGTTTAATGCTTCCAACCTCTCCTCGTAGCTCTTGCCCTTCAGTTCTGGGAGCCACTTCGTAGCATGTCTTTGCACCTTTTCCAGTTTGTTGATGTGCTTCTTAAGATATGGGCACCACACAACAACTGCATATTCTAGCTTTGGCCTAACAAAAGTCATGAACAATTTCTTTAGTATATCGCCATCCATGTATTTAAATGCAATTCTGAAGTTAGAAAGCATCGCATAGGCTCCTTGCACAATATTCTTTATGTGGTCCTCAGGTGATAGTTTTCTATCTAGAACCACCCCTAGATCTCTTTCTTTATCAGAATTATTTAAAGATTTCTCACATAATATATAGGTTGTATGGGGTCTATGTTCTCCTATTCCACATTCCATAACATGACATTTATTAACATTAAATTCCATTTGCCAGGTGGTGATCCATATACTTATTTTGTCCAGGTCTTCTTGAAGGGCATGACAATCATCTAAATTTCTTATCCTTCCTATTATCTTAGCATCATCAGCAAACATGTTCATATAATTCTGTATACCAACTGGTAGATCATTTATGTACACAATAAACATCACTGGTGCAAGAACTGAACCCTGTGGTACTCCACTTGTGACATTTCTCCATTCCGATACATTGCCTCTGATTACTGCCCTCATTTTTCTATCAGTCAGAAAATTTTTCATCCATGATAGAAGCTTACCTGTCACCCCTCCAATATTTTCCAGTTTCCAGAACAACCTCTTATGTGGAACTCTGTCGAAAGCCTTTTTTAGGTCCAGATAGATGCAGTCAACCCAACCATCTCTTTCCTGTAATATCTCTGTGGCTCGATCATAGAAACTGAGTAAATTCGATACACAGGATCTTCCAGATCGAAAACCATACTGTCTGTCTGATATTATATCATTTCTCTCCAGGTGTTCTACCCATTTAGTTTTGATTAGTTTTTCCAATACTTTCACTATTACACTCGTCAATGATACAGGTCTATAATTGAGGGGGTCTTCCCTGCTGCCACTTTTGTAGATTGGAACTATGTTAGCCTGTTTCCACACGTCTGCTACGATTCCTGTACACAGGGATGCCTGAAAGATCAGGTGAAGTGGAATGCTGAGCTCAGATGCACATTCTCTCAGAACCCATGGTGAAACGCCATCTGGGCCAGCTGCTTTGTTCTTACCGAGCTCCTTTAGCATATTTTCCACTTCATCTCTAGACACCTCAATCCGCTCTATGTTGTTCTCTGGAATTCTTATTGCGTCTGGTTCTCTGAAGATTTCATTTTGTACAAACACACTTTGGAACTTTTCATTTAATGTTTCGCACATTTCCTTTTCATTTTCCGTGAATCTGTTTCCCATTTTCAACCTCTGTATATTATCCTTTACCTGCAATTTGTTGTTTATGAATTTGTAGAATAGGCCCGATTCTGTTTTACATTTATCTGCTATCCCTTTTTCAAAATTTCTTTCTGCCTCTCTCCTTACTGCTGTATAGTTGTTTCTCGCATCTTTGTATCGCTGGTATGTTTGGGGGTTTGGCCTCTTCCTATACTGATTCCATTTTTGTGTCTTTTGGTCTCTTGCCCTCTCACAATTTCTGTCGAACCAACCCTGTTTTCTGGCCCTGCATCTCTGTTTTGGTATGAATGTTTGTGTGCCTTCCTCGTATAGTTTTAAAAATTTGGCATACATTTCATTTACTTCCCTGCCTATCAACAATTCTGTCCTATTACACTCATTAAAAAAATTTCGAAGTTCCCCATAGTTGCCTCTCCTTAAATCGAGTTTATCAACTGTTTCAATGTCCCCATTTTCTTCTAGATGATATCTTAAAGCATATTTAATGTCTAACAGGACGTGATCACTCTTTCCCAAGGGAGGAAGGTACTGGATGTCAAAAATCTCTTCTTCTTTCCTGGTGAACACTAGATCCAGTACTGACGGTACATCTCCTTCCCTCATTCTTGTGGCTTGCTTTATGTGTTGATACAAGAATGTCTCCAGAATGAGGTTCACAAATCTGCATGTCCAAAAGTCCTCCGTTCTTGCTTCATAGGCCTCCCAGTCTATTGCTCTAAAGTTGAAGTCCCCCAGTATCTACAGTCGTGATTTATCTTTATCTGCTTGTACAATAATATCTCTCATGACCATTATGAGGCCCTCTCGTTTGTCATCCAGTTCTTCCTTTGTCCATGTGTTGCTTGCTGGTGGGCTGTAGGTATTTACAATTATCAGCTTATCATCCTGATTCCAGACCTGCAATGCCATTATGTCAATATCTCGAGGGTTTTCAAATATTAACTCTTTTTACCTTCAGGTGTTTTTTCACCAGTACAGCCACTCCTCCTCCCTTCCTAGTTTTCCTGTCACGTCTCCAAACTGAATAGCCTCTTGGGAATATGACTTCATTTATTATATTTCCTTCAAGTTTTGTCTCTGATAATGCAACAATATCTGGGACCCTAAGCTGGATTACATCTTGCAACTCCAAAGTTTTTGACCTCACTCCATCTATGTTGGTATATACAATTTTCAGGAACATGTTCCCTTTTCCTTTGCTCTTTACTCCCCCTTCCACTAATGATCTTGTTGCTTTGTTTTTATGTACCATTTCACAAGCTTTCCAGTCCCTGTCACTTTGTAAAAAAAAGAATTTCTGTCTTCTTCATTTCTATCCCCATTTAGACGTTTTGCCTCAATTAGGTTCATTTTCAGCTTTTCTCTGTCTTCCTTGGAGAGGTCTTGTCTTATTGACCAAAGTTTGCCAACCTCATCACTCTGCAGTTTCCTGGCATTTCTTAGCACTTCCATCATGTTTTTCACTCCATTAAACGTCACCCTTAAGGGGCGGTTCTTTTCTTTCTCATATTTTCCTATTCTTCTAAAATCACTGTGTGTGTGTGTGTATTTCTGAAATCTGTTTAATCTTGTAACTTTCTTTAGGAAATTAGCCATTTCTTCCATATCCACACCGGGCTGCCAACTAACCTGCATACAGGCAACAGTAAACAAGACCTAAACACACTCCATACATGAAGATCTGCGGAGAGCCTCAAGCTGTTTTGATAGGTCAACCTGCCGATTTCTTGGAATGGGCCAAGACTTGGGAAGGGAAGGGAAGGGAAGGGAAGGGAAGGGAAGGGAAGGGAAGGGAAGGGAAGAGGACCAGGAAAACAAGCTTGAACAACCAAAAATTAGGATTTAAATGACTACATAGCAGTCAGAACAATTCTGTTTGCAAGCATTTCCATCCTGTGTAGCATGGGAAGGAGCTTTACCAGATGAAAGAGGTAAAGGTAAGACCACTGACCCTAATCCTGGCAAAATGAGTGCACCGCAAAAGCTTCATAATATTGAAATGGTGTTACATGTACATAGACTGGGAACAACTGATTCATGCACAGGTGGACAACTCCACCTGCTAATTGACTTAAAAAGCCAGGTGGTGGTTTTGTCCACCAACTGCTCCATGGGAGAAAGATCTGGGTAAGTACTACAGTAGTTTGGAAATAGGAATATTGATTTATGAAAGACACTACCAAACGACATAATAGACGTAGCACCACTAGATTGATTCAACATACATTGTATATACAGTATATTGGAATAAATTTGGTTGGGTATAAACAGGAGCTGTCTCACATGGCCCAAAAAGGTCATCTGCAGTTTGTTTTTATTCTTATATTATTATGTAATGATCCAGTTTCCTGTTAGGACTTTGACATATATTAGGAACAGAATGAGCTCTAGTACGAACCATTGTAATACTCTGAGCCGTGTTAACAGTATTATGGCCCCCTGTGCCAACCTAATACGACACCCTAACCAAACCACCCCACGACAACCACTCATAGGAAAAAAGTAAATGGTTAATAATATTAAACATATATTTATTTTATTGGCACTTCAACACAATTGGTGTTAAAACATTAAAAACATGCTGTAGAGCAGCAACTAATCAAAATGATAAAACATTTGAACAATACACAAGGATTGAAAAACACAATAATACTCAGTAAGCTACACAGATTAGATGGCACAATATGAAATTACTACAAACTTCTTATGCTGTGGCATTTCTTTTCAGAGAATTGCTTTATTATTGGCTTGAATTCAATGGTCTTCAGGATGTCATTTTCCATGCACACGAGTGAAAGCCAGTTCAAACAATGCTGCCCCATTGTGCTACAAAGCTGATATTGTATAAGTTTCAGTCTTGAAAAAGAACGTTCTCCTGTACAGTTGGTCACCGTCATGCACACCAACACTCTAGAGTGCAATTTCAACATTCGGGAATATATATTTCAAATTGTCCGAAATTATTTTTCTGTGCAGTGAAAGGGGAGTCACAATTTTCATCAAGAGCCATATAGTGCTTGAGATGCTCACATTCATTTTTTGATTTTAATGAGAAGTACTTCTTCTGCTGATCCATCATATCTTCTAAGACGCTTACTTTGTTTTCATTCCCACTTTTTCCCCATCACTCTAATCTGAACACACACTCCTGGCTTTGAATTAATATTCATTAAATTTGTCTATAGTTTCCTGAAGAGAAGTTTTCATAGACTCAAGAAAATTCGTGGCAACAAGGATGTTCACATCTTTTAATTGCAGGACTTTGTTTTTGTTTTGTTTATATTTTCTAGCATGTCATTCCAAAGAATTGTGAGAAAGGTTGTTTCCAGGTTTTCCACTTTTTTGCTGAATCCTTCTGCCTCTCGCCTTGTATTCATTTGCTGTTCATTGTCAGGTGATAGTGAATCCAGTGATTGTTTTATTTTCTCAAACCCCCCATACAGAACATGAACATTATCAAAATGTGCTGACCATCGTGTGTCAGAGACACTTGACCACAAAATCTCTTCCTAAAGATGATGTCAATACATTCCAGTGATGAGTAGAACCGGCAACAAATAAATACAGATGCTGAACAAAGTATAAGAATTTGACAGTCTGTAGAGAACATTCTGCTGCTTTTACTCCCACCATGTTCAAGCTGTGTTCAGCACAAGGGACATAAATGGCAAACTCATTGAGTTGATTTGATGAATCCGTGCTTGCAATCCAGTATATCGTCCAGACATATTTGAGGCATTATCGTATGACTGACCACGGCAATTTGATAGTAGATTTTATTCTCATTAAGAAAATCCACGACAGTGTGTTAGACCCTTTGCTTTATGACAAAAGAAGGGGATGAACATCAAGAAACGTTCCACAGGCTCATAGCCTTTAATGAATCGGACAGTAAATGTCAGTTGATCTGTGTGAGAGATGTCTGGAGTGGAATCTACACTTATTAAATAATACTTTGACACTTTTACTTCTTCAAGAACAATACAAAGAATCTGTTATTCCATTAATTCAATAAATTCCTCACAAATATTTGCAGATAAATATGCCGGATTCCCTTTTCCAGGATTTCCATATATTTTGAGATGTTCTTCCAAGAGGGGGTCAAATTCACTCAGCAGCTCTAGTATACCTAAATAGTTGCCATTTTTTGCTGACTCAATAATCTGATTTTCTCCACGAAATGGCAAATCTCTAGAGGCAAGAAAGCGAATTACAAAAACCACACTTGTCAACACTTTATGCCAATATTCCTGCTCTGAGCAATGTTGCTCAGGTAATAAAGAATCTATTATTTCAGTTTCTTTATGCCTTATCAAATATGATGTCATGCACTTTCGATGTTGTTCTCCATTTCATGTTCTACAGCAACATTATTGTGCTTCCAGTCATTGAACCCCAATGTAGCAAAGGGAGATTCTTTCCTGGACAATAGGCGACATACAAAGCAGTCCAAATGACCTTGGGATGGTGAATAGAGTAGCCTTTCACGTTTTACATACTTGCCATTCCGCAGTTCACATTTCAACACATTGTTTGATAAATACCTTGCCTTCATACTCTCTACTCCAGCTGTTTTATACACTCTGCATGAGTTTGAAAGATTGCTATCATGATTCTGATATGATGAGGAATCCAGTACACTATGAATTGAGTAATCTATTGTGTTATTATCATTAATGTTCCATAGCCACAGATCTGTCTCTTGGATTGCAAACTCCTTTACTGTTACAGATTTGGGTATTTCCTCTTGTAAAATGTCACCAGCAGCAGCAACAGGCAATGATGGTATGTCTGCCGAAACTGGATGATTGGTAGCAGGAATGGATGTAGATGTGGATGCTACATCTGAAGGAATGGTACGAGTGGCTGTCGTTGCACCTGTTGAGCCCCGATGTTAATTTTGGAAGTTCTCCTATCTTATCCTAATACATGGCATTGTTTATGGATTTGACTAATCCGTTACAAATGGGACATAACTATTAGTAAGAATTTAAGCACTTTAATATTGATGTTTAGTATCAATCTGCCTTAGAAGGTTAGGTAGGTTGCTCGAGTTCATAAATTTCTGGTTAGGCAAAACCCTTGCATTTTGTGCAGAGCAGCCAATTGAGAGAACAAGCTGCATGGATATTTATGTATGGTCCATCCTAAAAAACCAGCGTTGAATGTAATGAAATGCCATTTTCTGGGTGAGTCCCGGAGGCTCCCCGAAGCTATCCAGGCTGAATGGATATGTATAACATTCTGGCATCAGTCAAAGTGCTAGGAGTTCTTGCCTACCGGGGACCACAAGCCAGAACCTGGCCCTCTCAGAGAGGCACGAGGAGCAATGGCCTATAGAAACCCCTTTGTGATTGGGAGCATTCTATGTCTGCCATCGACCGGGACAGGCACCCAGAAAGGTAGGCGCCCCAAAACAAACCCCTATTCTGGTGAAATTATTGCTACCGAAAGCCAAACGAGTGGACAAAACTCCCCAAACAAAATTATCAAACTAGCATGACGTCATCACGTCGCCGCGCCACCATCTGCGCAACCCTCCCCTCCCCGAGAGGGGGAAGGGGGAGCCCCAGACCCTCCACGCCGGCGATCCAACTGGCAGTTCTTAGGCTGGATGTCAAATACGCGAAAAACGCAGCCAACCGGAGGGAGGACGGGATGCCGGGGAGCCTCCGGGACTCACCCAGAAAATGGCGTTTCATTACATTCAATGCTAGTTTTCTTGGGGGAGCCCCGTCAGCTCCCCGGAGCTACCTCCCCAAAGATAAGTAAAACAGGGAAGGAACCGGGAGGCGGATACCACACGTCCTAACTGAACAACCAAAACCAGAGACAAAACAAAGACCAAAACGAGAAGAAAAAAAGACCACCCAGGCCAACGACCAGGATGGCCCCAAAACTCAAGAGCAGGCCAGAGGGGAACAACGCCCAGGACAGCAAATGGAATGGAGCAGAAGGAACTGCAACACTGAACGTAAGCAGGAGCGGCTCTGCCAGCACCACCCAACATGAGGTGACAGGACAATCCCAGACGACGGTCCCAGAACAACCCCGAAGGGAAGACAAGCCAACCCTATCAAAGACCGAAGGACCCTTCGCAATGATATGAAATCCACACACTGCCCCCGAGACGAAACACGCAGGTGGGAGACCAATAACCTGGTCCCAATAACCTGGGACCTGTGTTCAGATTCGTAAAACGCGAAGCTAAAAACAGCGACCTCGCAACCCAAAGGAGCAACATAACCAGCTCCAGCAGGGAAGAATGAGACACGCATCCCCGAGGCATCCAAGAGGAGAACTACCGAGGACGAGAAACCGCAGGAAAGCAAACACACCCGGTCCGGAAAAGGAACAAAGAAAAACCGAAACCAGGACCGGAACCCAGCAAACCCGGTTCCAAGAAAAGGAACCAGGAAAGCAGGAGCGGCAGACCGAAAAGTCTACACCCCCCCCACAGACAGCGCAACCCAAAGCCTGCAGAAAACCACACAGAAATCGCAGGAACTTGGTACCAAAACGGAACACCGGAGAAGTCCAAAAGCAGGACGTGGAACATGGACAGAGGCCCACCCGAGCACCAAACAGGATAACCAAGAAGCACTTACCCAGACACAAAAAAGTGTAGCATGGGGAGGAAAAACGGAAATAAGTAAGGAAACCACGAAAACGGCCCAAGGAGCAGCCGGGAAGTAACGCACATGACCAACCACAAAATGTGTAGAGGAGCGCGTACATACCTGAGGGACCTTACGGACAGCAGGGTGCAGCCAGGCACCAAAGATAGGCAAGGAAAGTGTCCAGACAGGGAAAAAACCCAGGGGTCGACAACGAAAACAAAAGCACCAAAATGCGGGGCAGAGCCCCACAGGACAACAAAGAACAAAAGATGAACAAAAAAGGCACTAACGACACATGCAAGGTGACCAAACACCACACCAAACACCCCAGTCAGGAGCCATCGACGCAATCCCGCCAAGCGGGGGAAGAGGAAACAAGGATGGAACAGTAAACAAGGGTGGCGGAGTGAGGAGAGTATCCCAAGAAGATACTCGCTCCAAACGCATGAGCCTAACCAGAGAAGCAAAGCTCTCCAAAGTATAACGATGGAACTCAAACCGTTCCATACGTCCAAGGAAAAGTCCTGCCAACCTGTGGAGAACTGTGAGGCAGCGCCCAAGCATATAACCAGCAGAGTAGCAAAGAATAACTAGACTACCTGCAAGTGTGGTCTAGAACAGACATGCGAGACACCGTATCGACACTCAGAGCGCCCAACCCGCACCATTGCCCGCCAAAATATCACCCACAACTATTGTATATGCAACAAAAGATAAGTAGTTCCTTAGTGTTTGTGTTTATTGACCAATCCCCATGAAACAATAGAAACTGGGATAGTGGCACAAGCCACCCTTGCGGCACATTGTGGGCACGAAACAACGGACATAAAAGGGATAAGCGCAGAATCTGGAAAGACCGGAGGAATGACCTGCACTGTAATAGGCCTGGTGACGCGCGGAACTAAATACCACGTAACGTGGTGGTGGGGCCCCACGATTGGTGCAAGGGCGGGTTGGACATGTATGTGAGTGGGAATGGATGGTAAGAAACAGTAGCAACCTCGCACGGGCCAATAGGCCCTCCGCAGGTCCACTGTACTTATGTCCATATGTTTGTACACACAAGGAGACACAGGAGGTAGTGAGCACCCAAAGGAGCCACAGACACTAAAAGAACCTCATTGTCAGAGGGGAAAGGAAGCGAAAAGCACCAAAAAGCCATGTGGAGGAGGCAGAAGCCACCCACAGGAGCAAACGTGAAGACAGAGCCCAGAAGGCTCAGGAAACTGCACAATCGTCAACTGACAGGAGAAGCGGGGCCCAAGAGCCAGAGCCAACCCCCGCAAGCACAACTAGGCAAGCACCCCACCAAAAGTGAGAACCAGCACTAGGCCGACAGAAGCGCCAGACAAGACAACCTCACCTGCAGAGCAGACAAAACCGTGCCACAACACAGGCGAGCCAAGTAACACACCAGGAGCAGCGCTAAAGGTGTGCCCGAAAGCCATGCAGACTCGAGGCAGTAGGCATAGTATGTACCCTTACCTGAATAAAATGCGAGGTCGAAGGAGAAATACGGCCAGAGGCGCGCACCCTGCAGAAGACGAAGCAGTACAGAGGGAGAACAAAGTGACACCCCCAGATATAAATCCAAAACACCCTCAGCATCCAGAGGGCCACAAATGGAGGGAGAAACGAGCAAGAAGCCGTAGAAAACCACGAGAAACGGCGCAAACACACGAGCATACCGCCCGTAAACAAAACGCACACCACGGCCCCAGCACACGAGGTACGAAACGCACCACCCGTCCACCGGGAGGCGTGGCTCGTACACCAGGCGGACACAGATCGTACACACAACGTACAGACATCGTACAAACACCAGGAAGGTGTGCGGAACGAAAGACAAAGAACGCCGAAACTGGAAGTAGAGATGAAGCGAAAACAAAACAAGGCGAAAACATAGCAAAAGAAAACAGATGATGGAAGGGAACCAACAAGGCCGACAAAAGACCCGATGGAAACCACATCAAAAATCAACAGACGTTCCAATAATATTGGAAGGTACGAAGAGACTCGCGAACCAACGAGAACGCTTTGCCCGAAACGCTTTGCGTAATAGTGGCTTTAGGCATTGTATGTACTAGCCCTATCTATAAATTCATCATTCTTTGTAAAATCTCTTTTACGTATGTACCTTACCTAAATAAACATTTATTTTTATTATTTAGAACCCCGACAAGCACCCCTGACCAAGGAACTTGCAGGTACAATGATACGAAACGGTTGAGGCACTATGTACTAGGCCAAGATAGAAATCCATCAATGTTTGTTTCACACCTTGTATGGATGTACCTTACCTGAACACTTTTTTTTTTTTTTTTTTTTTTGAACAGCATCGTGCCATAAGAGTGAAAAGGGTAAGGAAAAGGGGGTGAAAAACACCCCCAGGAACGACAGGACCGACGAACCCGAAGGAACACGGAACCGAACCCAGGGAGGGGTATACCCGAAAACAACAGTAACACAGAGGGAAGGAACAACCCCACTGAGGAACTACCAGCCCCACACCAAAGGTACAAGGACCCAAGAGGGGCAAACGGGGCCGAGGCCCCCCAGGCAACCCCTTCCTAACCCCGGGAACCTCTACGGCATGACCCAGAGCCAAGCCGCACCCCCAAAGCCCCAGCTTAACAAGGAAAAGCCGGGGCAGCCGTGCAAACACTAATGAAGGGAGCCCACTGGTCAGACCCATACGGCACGGCTGGAGGAACCAACTCGAATGCCTCTGCTGCCACCCCGGAAGAGGAAAACCCCCGAGACCGCCCGAGTCTCAACCCAACCAGACCCCGCCCCAACCCCGAAACCCGCCTATAGTTCGGAGCAGGAAGCAAGGGAGGAAGTGAGTAGAACAGAAGGGGAGGAACAAGAAGCGGAAAGAGCCAGAGCCGAAGCGACCCCCACCCCCAAGTCCAGACCACTACCACCAAAACCGGGCAGTCTCGGGGCATCCGGGGCCGCAAACCAAGAGCGTTGCAGAAACACACACCCAGCAAGCAACGCCGCAGCCGCCTGCACCCGATTATCAAGACCAGTGGCCTGGGTGAAGGAGAGCGCGTACCGACAACAATCATCGGACGACTCCGGGTCACAAGAACAAGGACCCAACAGGCAGCATGGAGGAGGAACAACCGGTGAGTGTCACCCTGAGACAAGGGGACAGATCAACCGTCAACTCGCAGGACTCCAGGGGGACTCCAGGGACACAGCTAGAGGACCACGGAGCCCCCGTGGGGTTTCCCAGGGCCCTTAGCCTTTGGTACACGCTAAGGGAAGCCCAGGCAGGGTACCGCGAACCGGCGCCCAAATCTACCAACAAACTGCTAAAGCTGAACCCCCGGGACGTGAACACTCACGGGGGCCAAGCGGGGAGTATCGCCAACAGAAGAATTCGAAAGAAAATCACCTAGAACAGGAAAGGGGGACCATAGTAAAGGCAGACCCTCCACCAGGCAAAAACAAAAACAAAAGAAAAACCCTGCAATAGGACAACATACCCAGGCGGAACAGAGCCGGCAGCTGTTAATGGTGAAAACTAGCTGTGCAGTACCCCGTGCTCCTACCAGTGACGAAAACTACGACCTACCCAGAGACAAACCAGGGCAACAAAACCCCAGCCGACTCCAAGGGCGGCCCAGTACCGAGCAGTAAAGGACACAGTGAAGGCAGAACCCAAGGTGACTTGTGGAAGGTGGCCCCAAGTCCCAAGGGTAGTACTTACAGAACACCTAGGGAAGATAGCCCTAGGCACATGACGCCCGAGTACCGTGGAATCTTACTCCTGGCTCACACCCCACCGGTAGAGACAGTCCACACCACAAGGCACAGAACTGAAACAAAAACCGGAGCCAGAGGCACTCGACCAGCCAGTAATACCATCAGCCAAGAACTGCCAGTTGGATCGCCGGCGTGGAGGGTCTGGGGCTCCCCCTTCCCCCTTTCGGGGGGGGGGGGGGGTTGCGCAGACGGTAGCGCGGCGACGTGATGACGCCATGCTAGTTTGATAATTTTGTTTGGGGAGTTTTGTCCACTCGTTCGGCTTTCGGTAGCAATAATTTCACCAGAATAGGGGTTTGTTTTGGGGCACCTACCTTTCTGGGTGCCTGTCCCGGTCGATGGCAGACATAGAATGCTCCCAATCACAAAGGGGTTTCTATAGGCCATTGCTCCTCGTGCCTCTCTGAGGGGGCCAGGTTCTGGCTCGTGGTCCCTGGTAGGCAAGAACTCCTAGCACTTTGACTGATGCCAGAAAGTTATACATATCCAATCAGCCTGGATAGCTCCGTGGAGCCGACGGGGCTCCCCCCAGAAAAAACACAACTCATATACAAAATCCTAAATAGATCATACTTGCTTGTTAGGCCAGGAGAGAAGGCACAGCTGGGCACACTTGGCATGGGGTCCACCAACCTTCGAGAACAGGTACATGATGCTGGATCCATCGGGGCTTACACAAGGGCTTCGAATGTTTCCGCCCTCTTCAATTATACCTGACAATTGGGTATGAAGTAATGACAGCATTTAGGCCACATTTAGACAATAATGATTATAAATTCTACACTACAAATAGAAATATTAATGTTGACCAAACCACACACTTAAAAGTGAAGGGACGACGACGTTTGGGTCCGTCCAGGACCATTCACAATCGACTTGAGAATGGTCCAAGTCGATTGTACTCAAGTACTCAAGTCGATTGTGAATGGTCCAGGACAGACCGAAACGTCAACATCCCTTCACTTTCTAGTGTGTGGCTGGTCAACATATTTCAGCCATACTATTGTGACTTCTCGTCTGCATACAGAAATATTAATAATTCCCATACTTGGGGACAGAAAGCCTGTACTTGGGTCTATAGAAGTCCCCTTAGGCCTACTACTAACCTTCCCAGGATGCACCCCACAACCATTGCCTGACTCTTGGCTATCCATTTTACTGATAGGTGAACAGAGGCATCAGGTGAAAGGCAATGTAGCCGACCATTTCTGTCCCAGCCAGGAATGGATCCCGGGTCCTTCAGTTGTGAACCAAGAACTTAGACCGCTGCTACAGTCAATTGGACTTAAAAGTAAGGAATTATATGTGGCTTTCCATACAATTTGTAATTCTGTTATTGCATCAAGTAAAACATACAGATTATTTACTGAAAATAAGAAAACAAATGATGCATTAAGGACTTTTATAAGTAATAAATATTATTCAGAAATTGTTATATCCCAAAATAATCTAGTGAATGAAAGGTCAACTGTTACACCATAAACTGAACCCTTAACTACACATACTGTAGTTGCCTTCCAAATCCATATGGAAGAGTTTGGATTCTCGGTTGTGGCAATATAAGAGTCCTAATCGGTAGGGTTTACTGACAAAGGCCACTCCGAAGATGCCATCGTCGCCTGGAGCCCACACCAGCTGGCCCGGGCACAAACCATCCTCCAGTTCCTGGCACTTTATCTCTCCCGATTGTACGTTCAGAAAGCAAACGACAGACTGAAAAATAACATTATCAATTAAGATATGCAAGTGTTTGCAAATGAATGAATGAGTGGAAGGGAAAGAAGGAGTGGGTAAATGATAGGGTGCAAGCATGTATATTTGTGTATTATTTCTAAATTGTTATTATTCTACCTAACTGTATTTACTAGAGAAGAGCTATGCTCATGGTGTTCCGTCATTATAATGAATTGTATCAAAAGCAGTCTTAACCCTTGAACAGCGGCCATAGAATAATGATCATTCCTTCCTATGTGCAAAAAAATGAAAAACATTCAATAAATAATTTTTCATTACAGAATTATTATTACAATCAAATTATTATCGCTTCCCTCATCACGATCGACTTGAGAATGGTTCAGGATGGACCAAAACGTCGTCATCCCTTCACTTTCTAGTGTGCGGTCTGGTCAACATAGAATGATAATTTGTATACAAAAACATGAAAATGAGTGAATTTTCTTCTTTTACTGGGTGGAGGCGCTCTGAAAGGTTGGGCAGTGGCTATGGTCTGGTGTCCGTCAACATACGATGCCCAACTTTGCTGACGTTGAGGTATGTGAGACACAGGACTACTGTCTTCTCCCCAGAGGTGTCATTTATCATTTATCACTTGTTTCTCTTTATTTGCAAGTGTGTACTTACCTAGTTGTGCTTGTGGGGGTTGAGCTCTGGCTCTTTGGTCCTGCTTCTCAACCAAATATATATCAACCTGTATATATATATCATATATATACAGGATGTAGGTAGTTACAGTAGTTACTAAGTGTAGTTACAGGATGAGAGCTACGCTCGTGGTGTCCCGTCTACCCAACACTCTTTGTCATATAATGCTTTGAAACTACTGACGGTTTTGGCCTCCACCACCTTCTCACTTAACTTGTTCCAACCATCTACCACTCTGTTTGCAGAAGTGAATTTTCTTATATTTCTTTGGCATCTTTGTTTAATTAGTTTAAATCTATGACCTCTTGTTCTTGAAGTTCCAGGTCTCAGGAAATCTTCCCTGTCGATTTTATCAATTCCTGTTACTATTTTGTACGTAGTGATCATATCACCTCTTTTTCTTCAGTCTTTTAGTTTTGGCATATTTAATGGGTCTATCCTCTCCTCGTAGCTCTTGCCCTTCAGTTCTGGGAGCCACTTAGCAGCATGTCTTTGCACCTTTTCCAGTTTGTTGATGTGCTTCTTAAAATATGGGCACCACACAACCGCTGCATATTCTAGCTTTAGCCTAACAAAAATCGTGAACAATTTCTTTAGTATTTCTCCATCCATGTATTTAAATGCAATTCTGAAGTTAGAAAGCATGGCATAGGCTCCTTGCACAACGTTCTTTATGTGGTCCTCAGGAGATAGTTTTCTATCTAGAACCACCCCTAGATCTCTTTCTTTATCAGATTTTTTAAGGATTTTTCACATAATTTATAGGTTGTGTGGGGTCTATGTTCTCCTATTCTACATTCCATAAAATGGCATTTATTCACATTAAATTCCATTTGCCAAGTGGTGCTCCATATACTTATTTTGTCCAGGTCTTCTTGAAGGGCATGACAATCATCTAAATTTCTTATCCTTCCTATTATCTTAGCATCATCAGCAAACATGTTCATATAATTCTATATTCCAACTGGTAGATCATTTCTGTAGATAATGAACATCACCGGTGCAAGAACTGAACCCTGTGGTACTCCGCTTGTGACATTTCTCCAGTTCGATACATTGCCTCTGATTACTGCCCTCATTTTTCTATCAGTCAGAAAATTTTTCATCCCTGTTAGAAGCTTACCTGTCACCCCTCCAATATTTTCAAGTTTCCAGAACAACCTCTTATGTGGAACTATTTCGAAAGCCTTTTTTTAGGTCCAGATAGATGCAGTCAACCCAACCATCTCTTTCCTGTAAAATCTCTGTGGCTCTATCATAGAAACTGAATAAATTCGATACACAGGATCTTCCAGATCGAAAACCATACTGTCTGTCTGATATGTATATTATTTCTTTCCAGGTGTTCTACCCTGTCATGTGAATCCCCTGCATAGCAGTGGAACTGCCTTTTTCCTTCACCTTCAATGCCTCTGCACTGGAAGTATACATCTACACCAGCCCAGATGAGTCATCAGTACTGCCACCTCTCCATACCCCCCAGGGCCTGCCACGGCCTGGTATGACTCAGAGGCAAGCTGGGTGCCTCTGCTAACCGGTAGTTTGCCCCCACAAACAAGCAGTCAGCAGCCTTCAAACAAGTGGTGCAGCTCAACACAAAGGCACCGCCAGCCATAATGAGCAGTTTGCTAGTTGATCAATGTCCACCTCGTGTTGACACTGGATGAGTCATCACTGCAGGACTATATAAAGGGTGCTGCCTCCCTGGAGAGCCAGTCTCTCCCTTAGTGCTCTAGGATCACCTAAGTGTCTCTCACCCGTCATCCACCTTCAGCCAATGTCGTGTGATTGATGCCATGGTGGTATGGTAGCTGTCTTCAGTACACCATTTAAGATGGTGTACTGAAGACATTTTACATTTAAGATCATACTAACTTGTTCACTTTTGCATTACATGAGAGCCAAGTATTTTCAGGGGCATTTATGTTCATTAATATTTCAGTAATATGTTTAATTATTTATTTGATAATTTTTATTTGTTTCCACCTGCGACTTACACACTGCAGGGCCAATAGCAGCATTTTTGTTTTATTATGTGCGGGAGAGCCATACCATCTTGGTTCAGTATAGCTGCGATACCACAACCCGTCACATACCTATTTAGTTTTTATTATTTTTTCCAATATTTTGACTATTACACTTGTCAATGATACAGGTCTATAATTGAGGGGGTCTTCCCTGTTGCCACTTTTGTAGATTGGAACTATGTTAGCCTGTTTCCACACATCTGCTACGACTCCTGTACACAGGGATGCCTGAGAGATCAGGTGAAGTGGAATGCTGAGCTCAGATGCACATTCTCTCAGAACCCATGGTGAAACTCCATCTGGGCCAGCTGCTTTGTTCTTACCGAGCTCCTTTAGCATATTTTCCACTTCATCTCTAGACACCTCTATCCGCTCTATGTTGTTCTCTGGAATTCTTATTGTGTCTGGTTCTCTGAAGATTTCATTTTGTACAAACACACTTTGGAACTTTTCATTTAATGTTTCACACATTTCCTTTTCATTTTCCGTGAATCTGTTTCCCATTTTCAACCTCTGGATATTATCCTTTACCTGCAATTTGTTGTTTATGAATTTGTAGAATTATCCCGGTTCTGTTTTACATTTATCCGCTATCCCTTTTTCAAAATTTCTTTCTGCCTCTCTCCTTACTGCTGTATAGTTGTTTCTCGCATCTTTGTATCGCTGGTATGTTTGGGGGTTTGGCCTCTTCCTATACTGATTCCATTTTTGTGTCTTTTGGTCTCTTGCCCTCTCACAATTTCTGTCGAACCAATCCTGTTTTCTGGCCCTGCATCTCTGTTTTGGTATAAAGTTTTTTGTGCCTTTATCATATATTTCACAGAACTTGACATACATCTCATTCACTTCCTTGCCTAGAATCAAGTCTGTCCAATTATACTCACTAAAAAAATTTCTAAGGTCACCATAATGTCCTCTCCTGAAGTCTGGTTTTTCAACTGCTTCAACCTCCTTATTTTCTTCTTTCTTTCGTGTGTAATTACCTAAGTGTAATTACCTAAGTGTAGTTACAGGATGAGAGCTACGCTCGTGGTGTCCCGTCTACCCAGCACTCTTTGTCATATAACGCTTTGAAACTACTGACGGTCTTGGCCTCCACCACCTTCTCACTTAACTTGTTCCAACCGTCTACCACTCTATTTGCGAAGGTGAATTTTCTTATATTTCTTCGGCAACTGTGTTTAGCTAGTTTAAATCTATGGCCTCTTGTTCTTGAAGTTCCAGGTCTCAGGAAGTCTTCCCTGTCGATTTTATCAATTCCTGTTACTATTTTGTACGTAGTGATCATATCACCTCTTTTTCTTCTGTCTTCTAGTTTTGGCATATTTAATGCTTCTAACCTCTCCTCGTAGCTCTTGCCCTTCAGTTCTGGGAGCCACTTAGTAGCATGTCTTTGCACCTTTTCCAGTTTGTTGATGTGCTTCTTAAGATATGGGCACCACACAACAGCTGCATATTCTAGCATATTCTAGTGTGTGTGTGTGTGTGTGTGTGTGTGTTTTAATAACTTGATATATCACATAATTGACATAAGATATGATAAATGTTTCAACCGATGATTGGTTTACCTGGTATTCTGTACTTGTAAGTACAGTTTACCTTATTCATATAGCTTGCTTATCCAAACTATATGGGAAGGACCCCATCACTGGATAACCCAGACATCTGTATAAGCAGAATTCTTATTGAAGAAGTCCAAAAATAACCATACTTCACCATATCATATAGTGAAAAGCATATAAACACAATACACAATGGTGTTGGGCTCTGGGTCATGACTATATGGCCGAGAGAATAGACTGAAGCAAAGGCATAAGCCACCATTTCTTTCTGGTCATCTGTCACCACAGATGACGGCTGGTTCCTGGTACATGTAATGCATGATAATGGTTCAATTCTTGTCATCTGTCACCACAGATGACAGCTAGCTCCTGGTACATGTAATGCATGATAATGGTTCAATTCTGGTCATCTGTCACCACAGATGACGGCTGGTTCCTGGTACATGTAATGCATGATAATGGTTCAATTCTGGTCATCTGTCACCACAGATGACGGCTGGTTCCTGGTACATGTAATGCATGATAATGGTTCAATTCTGGTCATCTGTCACCACAGATGACGGCTGGTTCCTGGTACATGTAATGCATGATAATGGTTCAATTCTGGTCATCTGTCACCACAGATGACGGCTGGTTCCTGGTACATGTAATGCATGATAATGGTTCAATTCTGGTCATCTGTCACCACAGATGACGGCTGGTTCCTGGTACATGTAATGCATGATAATGGTTCAATTGACGATTGGTTTACCTGGCATACCTCATTACAACCCTACGGTGTTGTTGTGAAAATCATTGAATACTTATCATGTAATTATGATGGAATTTTATACAATGACTGCATTCATGACGACAACCGCATTCACATTATATAGCAACCATGAGATTATAGCAGGATTTTTTCATGAGTCAAGGCAAACTCTATTATGTCCACAGAGAGTAATTATATCTGTATTTGCATCATACATGTCAAACCCAGACAATGAGTGTTTAAATCATCGTGTGATGATAACCGCATTACCCCATGAATCAACATATGACTGTCATATACATATCTCCCTGTAGAGATGTATTTGACAGTTCTACATCCAAAGTTTACTAAAAGGAGAGCTTTGAAAGACAGGCAACATAACCAGGATATTGTTCCCCATTGTCGGGGGACAGAAAGCCTGTTAAACTTTTCTAAGTCCTCGTAAGCCAAGCACTGATAACCTTCCCCAGAATGCAACCTACAACAGTTGAGTAACTCTCAGCAATCTATTTACTGCTAGGTGAACAGAGGCTTCAGGTGAAGGGAAATGTACCCAAATGTCTCTGTCCTGCCACAAATATTGAATCAAGACCTTTCAGAGGTGAACCACCTGTGTTAGCCACTGTGCTGTTCTATGGCACAATTTAAGCACATTAAGCACAATTTAAGCACATCTGGCTATAATACAAAGCACCACTTGGTTTCCGAACCCCTTGAGGACGAGACTCGTCGGTTAACATGCAAGTTCGTATACGAGAAATGGAGGAAAAAAAAAAAAACGCGAAAAAATCTAGGGAAAAAAATCGACAGGTTCATAGCATAAATGCGACCATATTTTGTTTGTACTCACCAATAATTGAAGTCCTGATCCGCTTATGTTGATGATCGATGTTGATGAAGCATATTTATTTACTTGGAAGAGGTGGTGGTGGATGTTGATGGTGTTGGGTTGACTGAAGTTGTTGGGTTGACTGGGTCAACATGCGATGAGTCAGGTGCAGGTGATGCAATGTGAGCTTTCTTGGAAGCCATTGCAAAAGACTCTGTAATTGACATTTGTTTCATTCCCTTGGCTCTTGTTTTTAAAAACTTCATATACAAATTGTACTGAGTCATCATGTCCTTAATTTCAAACTCGCTGTTACTCGTGTCCATAAATGCCAGAATTTCTTCAAAATTGTTCTGAATTTTTTCCATATTACATTTTTCCTTTAACATTTCTTCATCCTCTTCCTCTCCATCTTCTTCAATGCACTCGTCTGGCTTTTTTGCTGTACATACTAATTCTATAATTTCATCATTAGTCATGTTTCGATTGTTTGGGGCTTCTTCATCAAAATCTATCCATCTATCTATGTCATCTTCTATTGTTTCAGTCACCAGTTCTGCTCTAATCTCAGGGGACTTAATCCCCTTGACATAGGCTAGGAGTTCCTCTCTTAATTTGTTCTTCTCGCTAACTTTCTTCACCGCAAATCCTTCAAAATCTGCCTCGTCATTTTCCTCAGGAAACAGACTTGACGCGGGCCAAAGTTTTTTCCAACCATTTCTTAGTGTTGTTTGCTTTACCTCATCCCACGCACTAGCAATAGTCCAGATAGCTGACTTTATTGTGAAGACTTTATAAAAGTTCTTAAGTGTTCCAAGCTGAGTATTAAGACGTCTGGCAAACATCCTCTTGTAGTGGTGTTTAAGGTTCTTAATTATTCCTTGATCCATGGGTTGGATCACTGAAGTTGTATTGGGTGGCAAGAACGTTCCAATAATATTGCCATTTACTAGCTCATCACCTCGTGGATGCGTTGAACTGTTATCTAGTAGCAGCACAACTTTGCTGTTTTGCGGGAGACCAACACTTTTCAGGTGTTCCTTCACCTCAGGTACAAAGTTCTTATTAAACCAATCGACAAATATTACTCGAGACATCCACGCACGTGGCTGGTCCTTATAAATCACAGGGAGGTACCTGGCTGACTTTAAAGCCCTGGGGTTTTTACTAATTCCAATCACAAGTAATTTTAATTTGTGCGTGCCAGCTGCATTTGCACAGCACAACAAAGAAATTCTGTTTGTTCTGTTTATAATCACCTGAAGGATCGTCCTCACCACTATGAGCCATCGTTTCTGTGGGAAGCATACGCCAGTACAAACCTGTCTCATCAGCATTATAAATTTGCTCTGGAGATAAATTTTGTTCCTGCACCATCTCTGCAAATTTACTTACATACTCATCAGCACCAACAATATCAGCAGATTGTCTTTCACCATGCACTTTAATAAACATAATGCCATGACGGGTTTTAAAACTTCTGAGCCATCCATCACTGTATACACCCTTTTGAGTAATTTTCATTGCTTGGTGAAATTCACGCGCCTTTTCCACGAGCAGCCAGCGTGCCACTGGATTCTTCATCACTTCACGTCTCTGTTTGTACCACTCCCACACTGCGTTATCAACACTCTCCACTTTTGCTTTACTTACTACCTTTCTATTTCGTATTGCTTTATCACTTTCACTTCTAGAGAAATAGTAAAAAATGATAGGTTTATCTTGAGGTTATCGTGAGATGATTTCGGGGCTTTTTTAGTGTCCCCGCGGCCCGGTCCTCGACCAGGCCTCCACCCCCAGGAAGCAGCCCGTGACAGCTGACTAACACCCAGGTACCTATTTTACTGCTAGGTAACAGGGGCATAGGGTGAAAGAAACTCTGCCCATTATTTCTCGCTGGCGCCTGGGATCGAACCCAGGACCACAGGATCACAAGTCCCGTGTGCTGTCCACTCGGCCGACCGGCTCCCGGTCGGCCGAGAGTCATCACTGACCTCTTTTACGTAACCCGCTTGTAGATGCTTTCACTGACACAATGCGTGCATTTGGAGTCGACATGGTGCACGGATGTTCCTTGATTGTGCAGATATGTAAAACAAAGTCAAGGAATGAACACTCCAGTCTCGTGACAAATTCAAACAATGGGAACAATAGGCCGTGAGTCTGTGATGTCACAGGGTAGCAGGCGGCGCCCGACACGGTCAGTGAGCAAACTAAACCATCACCCACCCACCCACCACGGGCCGGCACGACGCTTGGCTGACTGCTTCCTCACCCGAACTTGGTTCGTGTAGGGTAACCCCAACCCCAGCCGGCGTGAAGCTTGGCGGACTACTTCCTACCCGAACTTAGTTCGTGTAGCGTGACTCCCCAACACCAATCGGGAAACAGGAAGTTTCGGATAACTAAAGTTCGGGAACCAAGTGGTGCTCTGTACTTGATTTTACACATAATTTTTACTACCAAGATGATAAAATAATTGAATGAAATTACACACAGAAATCACAATAACATGATGCATCAAATGAACAAATCCACAAGGGCCGTGACGAGGATTCGAACTTGCGACCGAGAGCAGGTTCGATTAAGGCAGCGTCTGAGATGCTCTCGGACACAGGTTCGAATCCTCGTCACGGCCCTTGTCGATTTGTTTATTGAATGAAATGCTACTTTTATGTCTTACCTGATGCTTGCTAAGTAGCTGTTCCCCCCAATCATCTCGAAAGGTGAATTCCTGGCCTCGGCTGTCCTCCTCTCCACTGTAGACAGTTTAGGACAATGATATTTTAACAAATTTTATGTTATTTTAATTAAAAATGTATACTAAAGCTACAAGATACTAGAGTAAAATTAATAATAGCCCAACTTTATACATAAATTTTGTTCTCAAAGCTTTTCACTTATAGATTAACAGATATATCTTAATTTCATTAAAAACATGGGATTTTTCCCCATTTGGTCTTCTGTTGTTTACTATTTGGTTAGAAAATGGGTCTCTGGTGGGGGTAAGCACATAGCTCTGTGCATGGGTGTGAGTGATGGCTTGGTTCTCTCTCTCTTGTACATTTTACTTTGACCAAAGTCTGTCTACTGTTGCCTTTCCATGAGTTTGATTATGTAAGGGAGGATCCGCTGATTCCCTTTCCTTTAGCTGACAGTCCTAGTGGACAATCGTGCTCCAGTGTGTTGGGAATTTGTCCTTGTGGCAAATCAATTCCATGGGATTGTGACCATTCTCAAAGCAGTCCCTAAATGGTACAGTAAATACAGTAGAAGATTGTAAATGGTACAATACAATCTACCGATCTGTGAGGTAGAGGCTATTTATTCTCTTGGTTAGTCTCTTCCATTTGCATTTGTTCCCAGTGGAAGGGTGATAGAAAGAAATTCTTTTCTGTGGTTTTGTGTCAAATTTGACAGGTTGCAGGTGGATCTGTTTGACTTGACACGGTATTCCCTGCAATTAATTTTCAGACCGGGAAGTACTTTGTAGTACAGCCCCTTCGCTGGGGTTGATCTTAATGTTATGTTCAGTGTTATCTGTTTCAGGTTCTGTGTTTGTTTCTTTTGTAACCATTTTACACATGCTACCCAACCATTCTCATGCTTTTGTCCCTTCAGTTTATTTTCCTAACACTTCCCCTCCTCTTGGGATCGTCATCTGTCAAGTCTTATGCTGTTTACATGTCCACCCTTTGTTTGGCTTTAGTCAAGCCTCTTTTGGTTGTCAACACTGTGCCCTTTTGTTGTCTTGGGTCACTATTGTGACCTTCAACTATCAAATTTGTTTTCATGTGGGTCTTATTTGCTTTTTTAAATGGTTAGAAGTCACTCCTTCAGAGATGGCTGTAAAGTTTCTAGCTACCATCTGGTTTGAGCTTCTATATGGCAGTCATGTAAGAGTTCTGTATACTTTTCATCTTTGACGGCTTGTCATTCTTTGGCCTCGAATGTTTCTGCTTGTTTTCAATGAAGTTCTTTTGATCTTTGCAGTTTTCTCAAGTGCTTACTGCTCATGGTTTCTGAGGGTGACTCAAGCATCTAGTGAAATTCTAGGGTAATCTTTTTGGTGAACCACTTATATTTTTCAGGTTCTTGACTTTTGTCAATTTGCTGCACCGGTAGTGTTCTCTTTAATGAATCTACAGCTGGTGGTGCTGCAGCTTCTCCTGCTCCTATCATGCTATGGCCTGATGTGCTGCAGCTTCTCCTGCTTCTCTCATGCTATGGCCTGGTGTGGTGCAGCTTCTGCTCCTCTCATGCTATGGCCTGGTGTGCTGCAGCTTCTCCTGCTTCTCTCATGCTATGGCCTGGTGTGCTGCAGCTTCTCCTGCTCCTCTCATGCTATGGCCTGGTGTGCTGCAGCTTCTCCTGCTCCTCTCATGCTATGTCCTGGTGTGATGCAGCTTCTCCTGCTCCTCTTGTGCTATGTCCTGGTGTGGTGTAGCTTCTCCTGCTCCTCTTGTGCTCACAGTCAGTTTTTCTACCTCTTTCCCCACCTCTTTGCTTCCGGTGTGAATTTGAGACGTGTTGCAGTCCAAATACATTTGGGACTGTCATTCAGGAAGTCGACGTTCACAGCTAAGCCTCTGAAGATTTCGTTTTCAATAACACATGGCTTCTCTTGCCGGTTTTTCTATACAGTATGAGGAGTGTGTTGCAGGGTCCCTCATTTAAGGAATTTTTGGAAAGAAACTTTGGACAGCCCCTGAGAAGGCCATTCCAAAAATAGTGTTAACCATTCTGGAAAGGAATGAAACATTCCATTCTGGGGAATGAAATGTTTCTACCCCATTCTCAGTCACATCACTTCTCCCACCATGTTTACCCTGCTTCTCCATGTATACTCTAATTCGAGTGTATGGAGCTGGGTGGTTCTAAACCCAGGTTGTCTGGTGGTTGAGTAGTTCTGTACTGCCACACAGTGGCAGGAATGAAAAGCCATGGGGTACGTTTCAATTTGTTGTTAGTTTGAGTTTTTGTTTGATATTTGCTCTTAACAAACATTTCTCTAAGCATTTTGAATTATTATGTATCTCTCAACCTTTTTCGTGCTTCTTTTTCCTCTTAGTGTGTATAGTGTTTAAGACACCCTCAGCTCTGCCACTTCTGTGAGGGGCAGGATTCTGGTATCTGCTCGCAGTAGGCCGTGAGAAAGTCCGAAGCACCACCTGATATGCTCTTGGCCCTCAGGTACAAGTGCATAAGCTTCAGGAGTCACAAAGGGGTTTCTAAAAAAGTACACAAAATGGGTTCGTATAGTCAGTGCTCTTTTTTTACCATTTCCAGAGTTGTAAAGCAGCTTCTCTGCAACATTTTCAGTTCACGACTGACGATCCCCAGGTGGGACAGATATGGCTGGGGACATTTTCTTTCACTTGATGCATCTGTTCATCTTGCAGTAAAGAGGTAACTGGGATGTTGACCAGACCACACACTAGAAAGTGAAGGGACGACGACGTTTTCGGTCCGTCTTGGACCATTCTCAAGTTGATTGAGAATGGTCCAGGACGGATCGAAAACGTCGACGTCCCTTCACTTTCTAGTGTGTGGTCTGGTCAACATACTTCAGCCACGTTATTGTGACTCATCGCCTGCAGGTAACGGGGAGTTCAACAAATGTTGTTGCCTACATCCTGGAGAAGGGCATCAGTACTTGGCCTAGGGGAGGACTTCAATAAGCTTCCTATCCCCGACAATGGGAAAGCACAAGGTGAAACCTTACCTCTTAGGTCGAGTTGTGAAACTTGTTGGCTTAACTCGCTTCTTCTCAGCAACATACACAAGCATTGTCTCATCCGCTGACCACTCCAAGCACCCAAACTCACCATCTGCATACACCTGCAGTATATCATTACACATTTCAGAACAAAATGGCTAATATATGACTTGAAAAATTACCAATATTCTGTAGAATATATTTATAAAATAATCTTTCATTTAATTCCAGTGATATATGGTGGCAGATAGACAGGGTACTAACACATGGCTCAAAATAGTTGTGATCCTCTGCTTTATATTTGCAAAACATACTAAATCTGAAGTGAATTTATGAGAATATGTTTGTAAATTTGAGCAAAACTAAATCTTTAAAACATATAAAATATATTTATAGTACAGCAGTTCTTAAAAGTGCTACTAAAGACCTACTTAAATGGCGCTAAAAGGTTGAATAGCTATGCACTACAATACTTTAACCCTTTAAGTGCACAACACATCATATGATGTGTTCAGTGACTTGCAGTAACTTGCGCTCTACATCATATGATGTATTGGAGTACTACGCAAGATTTAAACGGCATGCGGATACACGGGGTTCACCACACCTTCATCAGGGCTCTTGTGAACAGATGCCATTTAAAAAAAAAATCGTGGGCCAAATTCCTGGGTGTGAGGGGCCTCAGTATTGAGTGAGCTACCAAGCCTGATGCACGCAGCATGAGCTCGCAGCATGAGCTCACAGCACTGCTGTTCAGCTTGTGACCACAGCATCGCCTAAAAATGCCATAATATACATGTTCATGCTATTATTTAGCGATGATATTATTACAGAAGACCCCTGACTGTGATAAAAATGACCAGGATTCTGATAATAGCAGGATTGTTGTGATAATTAGCGCTGTAGTGGGAAGAGTAATCTTGGTGGGGAGGGAGGTAGCATTGTCTGCTGACTCTGTGTGACCACCTTTTACTGTCTGGACTCACTATACCAGCTTAGTTGTTCGCTATGGTAAACAACACACGCTGATACTTGTATATAACGTCTGTATATAAAAGCAAACACAGTATGGAGGGAGGAGAATGGTGGCAAGTCAGGTGAGGTGAGGGACGGAGGGAGTGGCAGCCAGTGGCGGGCTGACACTGGCTGCCACTGCCACTCAGCATACCAACTTAGTGGTTCGTTATGGTGAACACGAATGTAGATACTTATATATAACATGTATATACAGTGTAATAACAGCAAAAGGAGTGTGGGGGAGAAGCCATTTTGGTGATGGGGAGCCGGTCGGCCGAGCGGACAGCACACTGGACTTGTGGTCCTGTGGTCCCGGGTTCGATCCCGGGCACCGGCGAGAAACAATGGGCAGAGTTTCTTTCACCCTATGCCCGTTACCTAGCAGTAAAATAGGTACCTGGGTGTTAGTCAGGTGTCACGGGCTGCTTCCTGGGGGTGGAGGCCTGGCCAAGGACCGGGCCACGGGGACACTAAAAAGCCCCGAAATCATCTCAAGATAACCTCAAGATATGGGTGTGACAACATCTGCATGATTTGTCATGTTGGTAGGGGTGGCCACTATGCTCTTTGGGCATTATACCGGCTTAATTGAACAGTTATGGTGAACAAAACATGTAGATACTTATATATAACATCTGTATATAGGGTAATAACACCACAAACAGTATTGTTGGGGGTGAAATTTTAGTGCGTCTGACCTTGAATGTGTGAGGGAGGCAGCCGCTACCTGACTGTGTGTAGCGACGACTCTTAGTGCCTGAACTAACTATATCAACTTAGTTGTACAGTTGTGGTGAACAAAACATATAGATACTTATATATAACGTCTGTGTATAGTGAATAAAAGCAAAAACAGTATTGTGGGAGGAGAATGTGGGTGAGTCAGGTGAGTTGAGGGAGGGAGGAAGTAGCAGCCAGTGGCAGGCTGCCACTGCCACTCAGCATGCCAACTTAGTGGTTCGTTATGGTGAACACGAATGTAGATACTTATACTGTATATAACGTCTGTATATAGTGAATAAAAGCAAAAACAGTATGGTGGGAGGGGAATGTGGACAAGTGAGGTGTTGAGGGAGTGAGTGGCAGCGAATGGCTGGCTGGTGTGTGGCGGTCACTCCTCATTGCTTTTTGACTCATAATAGCAACTTAGTGGTTCGTTATGGTGAACAAAACATGCAGATACTTATATATAACCTGTGTATATAGTGTAATAACTGACAAAGTATCTGTTCACTGCTTGATGAACATAATAATTGAATCAACAATATGCACACCATATTTTTGAGTACAGCAATGATTCACTCATTTTATTATATAAATATATCACACTACACACTATTGAATAATATTACAGCAAAAAACCAGCATTGAATGTAATAAACGCCATTTTCTGGGTGAGCCCCGGAGGCTCCCTGGAGCTTATTGGACTAATGTATGTTATATTAGACCGGGACATTAGCTAAGGAGTTCAGACCTACCAGGGACCAGCGCCAGAACCTGGCCCCTTCAGAGAGGTTTCAGGGAGCAATGGCCCTGGAAAACCCCTATGTGGTTGGGGTTTTCCTTATCTGCCATCGACCAGGGTTAGGCACCCAGAAAGGTAGGCATAACAAAACAAACCCCACATGGTAAAAAACTAAAACAAAAAACCTAACAGAGAGGTAGAAACTCCCTACAATCAAAAGGAAACAAGCAAACATCACACTTTACTGCCGTGCCGATCATCCGCGCAGCCCTCTCTGGCCCGGACCTACCGCGCTGGCTGCCAAGCTTCAGTTCGGAAGCTAAGCTTCAACCAACGCGAAAAAAACGCCGACAGGTGGGAGGGAGGGTTGCCAGGGAGTCTCCAGGGCTCACCCAGAAAATGACGTTTCATTACATTCAACGCTGGTTTTCTGTGGGGAGCCCCTACGGCTCCCTGGAGCTTCATACCCAAAGAGAAGGAAAAGAAAGGACTAACCCGGGAGGCGGCCGCCACAAACTCTGCAACACGAAGCCGAGACAACAGGTTGCAACCTGCGGCCCAAGGCAACAAGAATGCACAGGAGCACACGCGCATAAAGAATGGGCGGCCAAGAACCTGTGCGACCCTCAAATCCCTGCGCCCGAAATGAGCCCTAGACGTCAGCAACACAGCAGCAAAAGCTGCAAACGTCTGAACAGCACGGGCGCAAAGACAGACTGCAGGCTGGAAGACTGAAAAACTCTGCGGACGACCTGGGAGACCCGAGCCCTGAAAACAGGGAATGAGGGGAACCGGATCAACCACAGCGCATCCCCAGACACGGTACGCAGGTAACGGCAAAAAGCACAACCGGACAACACAGGACGCACCCACGGCCAAACCAGTCACGTACAAGACCGATTCGACCTGCCGAAAGAGGTGGAGCCGCGGGAAAACGCCCCGGGTTCGGACACCTATCAAGCAGCATCTGAAAATAAGGCTGGGCTGGCCACCAAGGAACCTTAAGGACTGCTCTCATGGGAATGGGCTGCAACCGAGCCAGAACCCGAAGCAACAGTTGGACCGGGAGAAGAGGAACAGGTACCCCCACCTCGACTAGTCCTGCCAAAAAGCATCCACCGTGAATGCCTCGCAGGTGGGTAAGGGCGCCACATAAAATGGGTGATGCCTAGACCACGCCGACTCGAAGACGTCCATGGCCAGGAGTCCATACGTCCGACAGAGCCAACAAAACGAGTCGGCGACGACTGGCCAATCCGCGAACAGAGAAATGAACCGAGACAGCTGTCCACCAGGACGCAGGACACACCCTGGACATGAACCTCACGGTTAGCCAAACCCTGAGAATCCAGCAAATGAGCCACTACGGAACCAACCCCAATGGTCAACACCTAAGAGAAACCCTATGGTTCCGGCAAGAACCGCCAGAGAACAGTCTGAACGGAGCTGAATGGTAGAGCACCGAGTGACCCAAACCCTCCGAAGCACAAACCAGACAGCCACAAACTCCCGAACCGTGCTGTGAGCCTGACGGACAGACAGACTCCACCATCCCCGGCCGACCTGGTGAGCACTGGTCATAAAACCCCAGCCGAGAGATGACCCGTCCGTGAACACATCGAGCGAAGGCTCGGGGAGGTGCCAAGGCACGGAACCCTGAAAACCCCAAAGAGGAAGCTGGTGACGCAGCACCAACACAAGATCCCCGGAGGAACGAACCCAACGAATGCAAGAGGCGGAAGGGGAGTCTTCGAAGGAACCAAACAGACACCGAAGCCAAACCCGACCCCGCGGGCAGACCAGCACGTCGAAGTTCAGACTCCCGCACAACTGCTTAGCAACCTGGGACCCCCTCATGTACAGCTGAAGGCAGGACCACAGCCGCAGTAACACTTCTGGAGGGAAAGACAATGAGTGGCCCAATAGCCCTAAACAAGGCCCAGGTCCGAACCCGGGACGGAAAGAGGTGGAATGGCCTCCAGATCACCAGGAAACCAAACCCGGCGATCTGGAAAGAACCACACCCCTGGCGAGCAGACAAGCAGACTGACTGGGAGCCCACACCAGCCAGTCGTCGAGGTAGGCCAGACACCGAATCTCAAGCAGACTCAGACAGGGCACTAAGATCCGGTAAAGATGCAAAAAATATACCAAGTGCCAATTACAAAATAGGGAAGGCAACAAAAGCAGCAAGCCTGAAGCCCCACCACCAACTGTGCCAGTCCCGGAAAACTGGAAAGGAATGTGCCAAGAAGTGACCTGGAGGTCCAGGGCCACCATCCAGGCACCCGACCCCAACAGAAGTCGGACAGGAGACAACAGTCCTCCGAGGAGGGCATAGAATCCAGGGCACAGACTGAAGAAGTCCAGAAGAACCGCATATGCGAAAAGCCCATGACTGCAAAGACCAGACGGGAACCCCAGAAGTACTGGCGGATCGACCACGTCCAACGCACCCACTAAGATGACATGACGAAGCGCAGGAGAAGAAGCCCACCCCGCCAGCTCTGAACCCCCCCCCCCCCAAAGGGGGAGAAGCCGTCCACCAACGCCACCAGAGGCTGGAAGACAACCAAAAGCGCCCACCAACAGCGGGACCATGCGAGAGTTAACAGAGCAAGCTGCTCCCCCAGCGCCCCATCAACAGAGAAGGGAACAGAGCCCCCTTCCGAAAGAAAAAGTACACACACACATACACATTATGTATATACACATACATATACATATACACACAAGGTATGTTACACACACATGTGTATACACATGTGCACACACACGTGTGTATACACATGTGCACACACACAGCGTACACATGTACATGCGTACACACACACATACACTTTAAAAGAAAAGAACAAGTCGCCGACCAGTGGGCAGAGAGGACCACGCCGGCCAGGCAAAGAAGGCACAGAACTGCATCAAAAGGCCCACCTTGACAACTAACCCTCAAACTCTCGGCATGACCACAACATGTGCCAAGACCCAAAAAGATCAGTTTGCAAGCCAGGAAGACCCCGGAACTCCAGAAGGCAGAACCGAGTCACACGAGGAAACAAAGCCCCCTGAACCCACAAAGGGGGCCCAAAAGGAAGAAACCTCCGGAACGAAACCAAAGAACCCAAAGGAACCTGGAATCGAACCAGGGGGAGCCCAAACCACCACATTTGCCAGCGTAGAACACCACAGAAAGGCAAAGCACAGCCCCCAGACAGAACCCCCAGGGAAACGGTCATAACAGATCGAAAACCGAGGGACAAGGTGTGGGAGCAAGCATACCAGCCAGAGACAAAGCCCATAACAGACAAAAAGGGAAACCCCGTGTAAAATCAACACCCAAACGTTCCCAGAGGAACAGGAAACGGGCAGAAAACACCAGAAAAGCAAAGAAATGACAACAGGAGAATAAAACCCCTGAAAAAAGGTGAAAACTCACCCAAGAAGCTCGCTCGCACACCCAGTTGCAAGTAAACAAACCGCAACGCCGCCCTGGTGGCCACGCCGGGAAACTGGCAGACGAAAATGGCCGCAAGACAGAGGGCTGTGACTGATGCTAAAGATACGAAAACGCGCCAGCAAAAGTGGGAAGCAAGCAGACTGGATGGGCAAAAAACTCCGCCCAAAAGCAGAAAACCCAGGCAAGGGCAAACCGCCCCAGAACTGCTAGCAGGCATCCCCCCAGCCCCGAGAACCAGCAACAGAGGCCCCAGGGCAGAGCCGTCCTCCAAGCCCTCTGCCCTTAAAGAAAAACAAGAGTCCATGGGAAAGGCAGCAAGAAAGGGCCACTGGTAAGACCCAGAAGCTTTGGCAGGAGGAACAGGCTCGAAAACCTCCGTCCCCCAACCCGAACAGGGCAGCCCCCGAAAACCGCCCGAGTCTCGGCCCCAACTAAACCCTGCCCCGACCCCGAAACCCGCAGACAGTCCGGAGCCGGGAACAGGGAGGGAAAGGGGCGAACAGCACCTAACCAAAATGGGGCGGCCTCGGGGCATCCGAGTGGGAAACCAACCTAGCATGTTGCAGCAACCTAACCTAGCTTGCATCACAGATGCTGCCTGTACTCTGAACAGTAATAACATCAGGAGAGTATTGGAGAACAAGCAGAGAATCTCTTGCAAGACTCCGGGTCAAGGTGTCAGTGACCCAACAGGCAGCATGACGGAGGTAAAAGTGGCGACTGTCAACCAGAGACAAGGGCACAGCAACCAACTATCCCGTACAAGACGGGTTGGAACCCGGAAGACACATTCAATGGTCCCCCGAGCCCAGACAGGGGTTTCCAGGGCCCGTAGGCTGACTGCTACAGGAAGCCCGGGCAAGGTGTTGCTAACCGGTTAAGAAACCCAAACATAACAAGAGGGTAGAGGATAGCACTGAAAACCCCTGCGACGTGTATACAATCACGGGGGCCTAGCAGAGGGCTGCCAAACACTACCAGTGGAACTATAGCCACACTAGGCAGACCCCCCACCAGGCATGAAAATAAAAACAAAAGAAAAACCCCGCAAAAGTACACCGTCTCCAGAAGCAACAGGAACCGGGCGCCGCTTAGGTGGCAGGCTGTGCAACACCTTGACCCCCTAACCAGCACAATACCAATCCTTACCCAAGGCCAAACAAAGGCCCCCAGCCCCAGCTGGCCCCAAGGGCGAGGCAAATGCTGAGCAGCAAGAACCTCTACGGGAATGGTTCCCGAACGCCCCAGGGAAGATAACCCTGTTACGCAAGGGCAATACTCACAGGGCGCTTAGAGAAGTCAACCACTAAGCGCATGCAGCCCTGGCACTGATGAGGTACTCCTGGCCACCGCACAACACAACACACGGCAGTGAACGCCACACAAGGCAAACACCGCCTAGGAAAGTGAGGCCAGAGAAGCGTCTATCCCGGTTGACAGTAGCTTATGAACTGAAGCTTGGCAGCCGGCGCGGTAGGTCCAGGGCTCCCCCCTCCTCCCCCTCTCGGGGCGGGGAGGGCTGCGCGGACGATCGGCGCGGCAGTAAAGTGTGATGTTTGCTTGTTTGCTTGTTTCCTTGTGATTGTAGGGAGTTTCTACATCCCTATTCGTTTTTTTGTTTTAGTTTCTTACCATGTGGGGTTTGTTTTGTTATGCCTACCTTTCTGGGTGCTTAACCCCGGTCGATGGCAGATAAGGAAAACCCCATCCACAAAGGGGTTTTCCAGGGCCATTGCTCCCTGAAACCTCTCTGAAGGGGCCAGGTTCTGGCACTGGTCCCTGGTAGGTCTGAACTCCTTAGCTAATGTCCCAATCTAATATAACACACATTAGCCCGATAAGCTCCAGGAAGCCGTAGGGGCTCCCCACAGAAAACTATGAAAAATCAATCAGAGACATTGAAATAATTAGGTAATTATCTCTTTGTGGCCACTCCTGCCTGACAGCTGGGAGCAACAGACCGTCTGGGACGCACTCTAAGTCAGCGTCTGTTTTTTGCCAGACTTCCCCGCCCCTCTAGTGGGCAATATATACCACTTACGATTTTTTTAATATTTTTCCCATGGTCAGAGAACACAAATTAACAGGTTTAGAAGAAAAAATATATATATTTTTTTTTGTTATGCGCCTGTGGGTGACAAATGCTAAATAGCTCGGAGCCACACAAAGGTTAGGGGCTGCCCTTGTTACTTTTTAAGCAGTTTTGAAAGCCAATTTTAAAGATACTGTACAGTGCTGTAGACCACTGCTTCTACAACGAAACGGTCCCCAAAGACTTGCTATTCAAGAACATCTTATTGAATCAACTTGGAACTTAAGATACTTTGGCAGGAATAAGTGGAGAGGAATGTATGGAACGTGGAGAGGAACAAGACTAAATGACAGCAATTTATAAGGAGTGTTTAAATGAACAAATCCACAAGGGCCGTGATGAGGATTCGAACCTGCGTCCGAGAGCATCCCAGATGCTACCTTAATCGACTGAGCATCCTCAGTCGATTTCGAATCCTCGTCACGGCCCTTGTGGATTTGTTCATTGGATGCATCACGCAATTGTGATTTCTGTGTGTAAGGAGTGTTTAGCTTGTACAGTACAGTGTATAATTCACAAGCAGCACTGATGTAGGGGTGTGCTCGCATGGACAATTTACTAGAGCATGGTGGTGCCTGTTTATCCATGAAGCTATGATTTGTGAACAAAATGTGATGAATGGATGTGTAAAACTTGATTATTATCTAATTTTTTCTCCTATACGGCTGCTCTCTTTTCATTGTGCTCATGATACCACCTCCACTGCATGAAAGTGGGATATGATGATGATGATGACGACGACAACAATGCTGCAAAAAGTAATTAAGTCAGAGTACATAGAGCATAACATTTTCATCTGTCTCACTTTTCCATGTTTTCCTGCAGCTTCAAGATCAAATGTTTTCATAGAGCCATCTTGGTTGACAACAATCACTTGCTGCTCACCCTTCTTCTTCTCGGAGGTCACCACAAAGGCTGTCCATTTCCCTGTTGCACTCGTCTCACTCAGCTCTCTGAACGATAAAATCCAAAACGGTTTAATGAAAACAAAGGACGTAAGAATACCATATAATAAACCTATCAAGAAATGTGTAATTAAATAAAATGGAAGTGCATAAAAGAGCACTCTTGCAAGATATTTTTTCACATGTGAATTCAATAAGTAATTTAGGATCCTGTAGCACAGTGGTCTACATCCTCAGCTCACAATCAAGGGACTTAAGTTCAATCCCTGAGTGGGATAGAAATGGTTGGCCATGGTTTCGTTTCACCTAATAGTAAAATTGCAACCCTGCGAAAGGTCAGCAATTGACCTAGGGAAGATATGAATAAGCTTAAGTACAGGACACCACCAAAGATGGACCGAGAGATCAAGGAAAAGATGACCAAGAGACAAGCAGTGCGAGAACAGGCACCAGGCAGCTTCATACTGCTCCTGCATGGTGTACACAGGTGGTACACCAACAAGCCAGCCACCTTCTCACCTTACAAGCGGCGACACACAACTGTGCCAAACACTCAAGACACGTAGAGTGGAGGGAAAAGGTTGAACTGGCCAAACATATTATTAGGAACGTCTGCTCAAAGAGGCGGAGCTGCGTGGCTCCCCACAAAAATTGATCAATTATACAAGTCTGTAATTAATTATATTTATAGGGGTCACCAGCTTTATGCTACAATGTCCCTGTAAATATTTTTATTTAGTATACCTTGGAAAGTTTATAGTTCCTGTGGTTAACTGAAAAGTACAGAAATGGCTGGCAAGAGAATGTGTAGAAATTTGTCATAAATAGTAACTCCATATTGTTTCTTACTTTGGTTTTGAGTGCATTTATTACGGAGACAATATCAGAACTAACTAACTAGTAAGCAACAGATAAAGAGAAGTAGGATAGTTGCAAGATGTGTATGCATATATACTGGTCTGGGAGAGGTTATTCTGGCAAGGTTTCTCCATACAGCAAAGCTGTTAACACCTGTGATACAGTAGTTTCAAGCACTGAAGTTACTGTAATAAACTATCATCTGTGGTGTGTTTTATCTCTTGGTTTTCCTGCATTTGTTCCATTCTAGGATGTTTAAGAATGATTTCCATTATTGTACATGTATTTTAATATATGTTTTTTTAATCTGTTTTCATAATATGTCCCAGCTTAGGCCTACTACTGATGACTTCCCCTAGAATGCAACTCAACAGTTGCCTAACTCCTGGGTACCTATTGACTGCTAGATGAACAAAGCCTTCAGGTGAAAGGAATTGTGCCCAACCATTTTTGCCCAGCCTGGAGACTGAATATGAGTCCCTTGATTGTCAACTGAAGAATTTCATCACCGTGCTACAGGACCTGTAATTAAAATCTTGGCCAGAAAAATATCTTATGTCAATAAAATTCTCAACCATCAATGCAGTTCACTGATCTGGGTCATGAATACATTTCAGTACAAAGATTCAGAATGCTCAATAATAAATACTTACACATTTTCACTGACTGGAACAGGCTGGAAGGGTATTACTTTTTCTCCCTGAACAAGGTAGTCAGTGCTTGTGAATGATCGTTCCAGTGATGTCAAATTACGACAGCTCCAGACAACCTAAAAAAGAAGTTGAGTTTAATGAAAAGCTCCTTTCTGGATGGCACCTCATTAGCTTTCTGAAGCTTACAAAACTTGCTAGGTACATCCTGCAACCCGTCCTCTTACAAATGACATCACTTTTCGCTCGTATGCGCACTCAGGCTCAAAAAGGACGTTTCAATTCAAAATGAAATGAGCTCACGAAAGTGACGTACTGTCCCGTTTTCTGTTTTGGGTCCTCTGGCTTAGGCTGTTAAATTAGTTGAAGAAACTTTGAATTAACGGTTTTCATGACTTTTGAAACCTTAGGAGAACTTCCTGCCCTTCTAACCTACCAGAGTACCCTTAACTTGCTGTTTTGGAAAACAATATTCCAAAATTTATTTTCAATTATTTTTCATTTTCAAATTACTGTACGGCCTTTTTTGGCCGTAGTACATACGAGCAAAAAGCGACGTAAGAGGACGGGTTGCATACTGAGCATGCCAGACTCTATGACTTCTCACGACTTGCTGGGGACAAGCAATTTTGCCACTCGTCTTGCTCCCTCTATGGGGAGGAACACGTGGATAAAATATACTTAAAACTTTGAAGATATTTCCTTTCTTGTGATGCTTCTGTTCACCAGCAATAAATAGGTACCCTTCAGTTAGTCAATTGTTGTGGGTTGCATCCTGTAATGTATTAAAAACTATAATTCTCACCACTAGTTAAAAGAGAAAATAAGAACTACCTAATTAACTTTATATAACCAATTTTCCTTACCTTTTTCTCATTCTACATGTCCACCTGTGTTTTGCTGTTAGTGTGAAAATGAATGACAATATATGTATTGTTACTAATCACTGTCCTTTCTAAATACTGGATCATTTAAAACAGTATATAATTTGTTAAATCTCATCTACAATTATAATATTAATAACTATACACAGAGAAATCAAATTAACATGATATATCAAAGAACATGCAGGCAATGAGTCACAATAACATGGCTAAAGTATGTTGACCAGACCACACACTAGAAGGAGAAGGGACGACGACGTTTCGGTCCGTCCTGGACCATTCTCAAGTCGAGTGTCTTGACAATCGACTTGAGAATGGTCCAGGACGGACCAAAACGTCGTCGTCCCTTCTCCTTCTAGTGTGTGGTCTGGTCAATCAAAGAACATATCTACAGGGGCCGTGATGAGGGTTCGAACCTATGTGCCAAGTGTTCCTAACACGCTCTAGTCGACTGTACCACGACATGGTCAAAGACTGGCACCTGGAGAGTGCCATACAGTAGCACCTGGACTGCTACTGCACCCACAAGGGTCCCGAGACTTCCACTGAGGCCTAATCGGTGTTTCACACAATTCCTCCATTACGACATTTGTATCACGACATTTGACCATGTCGTTGTACAGTCGACTAGAGCGCGTCTGGGAATACTCAACACATAGATTCAAACCCTCATACTGTTGTTAAAACTAGTTTCTAATTTCACTTAAATATCAATTAAAAATTTGTAATTGTTTTCTAAGTCTTTTCAGAAATTATAAATTGTTATCTTTTCATTTAATTTTAAGTATTACACCATTAACTTGCACGAGAAAATCAGTAGGAATCATGAGAAAGATTCGAACCTATGCTCTGGGTACTCCCAAGCACACGCCTTAGACCACAACACAATTGTGTTGCCTGGACTGCCAAAAAGCCTTTGACACAGTACCCCATAAAAGGCTGTTAAAAAAGTTGGAGCAACAGGCAGGAGTAAAAGGGAAGGTGCTCCAGTGGATAAGGGAGTACTTAAGCAACAGGAAACAGCAAGTAACAGTGAGGGGGGAGACATCAGAGTGGCGAGATGTCACCAGCGGAGTCCCACAGGGTTCAGTACTTGGACCCATCCTGTTTCTAATATATGTAAACGATCATCTGGAGGGTATAGACCCATTCCTCTCAATGTTTGCTGATGATGCAAAAATTATGAGAAGAATCAAGACGGATGAAGATAGACAGAGACTACAGGATGACCTGGATAAACTGGAGGAATGGTCTAGAAAATAGCTGCTAAAGTTCAACTCAGGAAAGTGTAAGGTGATGAAATTAGGCGAAGGGAGCAGGAGGCTGAACACAAGGTATCATCTGGGAGGTGAAATCCTGCAAGAGTCAAATAGAGAGAAAGCTCTGGGGGTTGATATCACACCGAACCTGTCCCCAGAGGCCCACATCAAAAGAATATCATCAGCGGCATATGCTAGACTGGCCAACATAAGAATTGCCTTTAGAAACTTGTTTAAGGAATCTTTCAGAACCCTGTATACCACTTATGTAAGACCAATCCTGGAGTATGCAGCTCCAGCCTGGAGTCCATACCTAGTTAAACACAAGACAAAGCTAGAGAAGATTCAGCGGTATGCCACCAGGCTCATCCCGGAACTGAGAGGAATGAGCTACGAGGAAAGGCTAAAGGAGCTGAACCTCACATCCCTGGAAAACAGAAGAGTAAGGGGAGACATGATAACCACCTACAAAATTCTCAGGGGAATTGACAGGGTGGACAAAGACAAACTCTTCAGCACGGGTGGAACACCAACAAGGGGACACAGGTGGAAACTTAGTACCCAGATGAGCCACAGAGACGTTAGAAAGAATTTTTTCCGTGTCAGAGTAGTTAATAAATGGAATGCACTAGGAAGTGATGTGGTGGAGGCTGACTCCATACACAGTTTCAAATGTAGATATGATAGAGCCCAGTAGGCTCAGGAATCTGTACACCAGTTGATTGACAGTTGAGAGGCGGGACCAAAGAGCCAAAGCTCAACCCCCGCAAGCACAATTAGGTAAGTACAATTAGGTAAGAACACAGTCAAAAGCATTACAACCTGGGATTGGACCCTGTCGTGGTGTAGTGGTCTGAGGTGTTTGCTTGGGAGTGCTTAGAGCACAGGTTCAAGTCCTCTTCACAGCTCCTACTGATGTTCTCATTGATAAATCACATTAATGTGACTTCTCTGTGCATGTAATTTTCTTAATTATTTTGTAAGTTATGCCCAAAATATTCTTCACATTAGCAGCTTCATGTATTGTACTACAGTACTCTTGTACAATTATTATTATCATTATTATTTCAATACTATATATAAAATCTCATGAGCCAAGCTAATTTATTCACTTTATGAGTGTATAGGAAATAAATGTTATTAAATATGCATCTTTAAAACTAAAACAAATTAACCTGCCATAGGCTACAAGACCATTTTCAGCATAGCTCCCATAACCGACTTTAAAAATCCTCCGCACCTGAACAGATATGTCGTGGTGACCAGTTTCTTCATTGAGAGAAGCATTAAGAATCTTGGCTTTCTTTACCTCGCTTATCTGTGCCACTTCTTTAAATACTTCTATAACACCGTCAGTCATCTGAAATATAACAAGAATCAATATGAAGCTAAAGTTGCATAACTAATATAAAAAATAAATATAACTAGGAAGCCAAAGCTGCATATCAAAAGATATTTAGTTGCATATCAAATTGCATTATACACATTAATGGCTTTGGGGTGAATGGCTCATTAAACAAGTCATAATACAGCCAGTCTTTAAGACTTTTTGAAATTGAACAGAAAACAACAATTGAAATTCTTAAAATTTCTTTGTGACCTTTTGGGCAAAAACCCCCAAACACCTGGCCTAAGGGGCCTGGAGATGAAAGGAAAAACACTTGAAAACACACTACACATAGTGCGAGGCAAAAAACCAGCGTTGAATGTAATGAAACGCCATTTTCTGGGTGAGACCCGGAGGCTCCCCGGAGCTTTACCGGCTGATATGCTAATGTCAGACTTTGGCATCAGTCATGTGTATGGAGTTCTAGGGCCTACCGGGGACCACGAGCCAGAACCTGGCCCCCTCAGAGAGGCAAGGGGAGCAATGGCCTATAGAAACCCCCGTGTGGTTGGAAGCATTCTATGTCTGCCATCGACCGGGTCAAGCATCCAGAAAGGTAAGCATTCCAAAACAAACCCCTATTCTGGTGAAAATTGCTACCTAAGCCGAACTAGTGAATAGAACTCTTCAACAGAAAACACGGAAACTAGTATGACGTCATACGTCACCGCGCCGCTGTCTGCGCAGCTCCCCCCTCCCCGGGAGGGGGAAGGGGGAGCCCCAGACCTCCCACGCCGGCTATCCACCCATCAGTTCTGAGGCTGGATGTCAAAACACGCGAAAAACGCCGACCGGAGGGAGGGAGGGTTGCCGGGGAGCCTCCGGGTCTCACCCAGAAAATGGCGTTTCATTACATTCAACGCTGGTTTTCTGGGGGGAGCCCCGTCGGCTCCCCGGAGCTAACTACCCACAGAGGAAGGTCAAAGGGACAAAACCGGGAGGCGGACACCACGCACCCCCCAAGGAGGCGAGACAACCGGCAGCAAACGCCAACCCAAGGCGCCACAGCCCCGAAAATCCCGGGAACAACACGAGAACCACGAGCAGCAAGGCCCCTGCACGAACACCAAAAATCCATGCCCGAAAGACTGCAAGGCCACGTCGCCCAGACGGCAGCGAGAGCAGCGAAGCCACGAACGCCACAGGCATAAGGGAAGAACACAGGCAGCTTAGCCACAAGAACACGGCTGACCACCCGGGACACCATCACCCGCGAACCGGGAAGAACAGAACCGGATCAACGCAAAACGCGCTCCGGACCCAAACGCCGTGGCACGCAAACAACAGCAGAGGGCCGCCACTGAACACAAAAACGACACACCCCCGGCCCGACCAACAAAGCACCAACAAACCCTGGACCCCTCCAGAATGCAGCAGCCCCACCCCGCGCCAGAAAAGATGGAGACTGCTGCCATCAAACAACCAAAACGCTAAAACCGAAGGAGCAAGAAAACACAGCGAACCGACCCCCAGAGGCAAAGGCCCAAAGGAAAGAGCCGACGAAAAAACACACCGGAACCGAAGGGGCACTACCAACCGAGGAGAAGACAGAGCACGCTGACCAGAGACCAGGATGGTGCAAGCGGCGCACGAACAGGCCGGAGGTGAAATGACGCACAAGACAGCTGACTAACGGTGCAGAAGCAACACCAAGACCGAAAGCAAGCTGAAGCGGCTCCGCCTGCGCCGCACGAAAAGAGGCGACAGTATGTGGCAAGACGACGGCCCCCAACCCCCACTAGAAAACCAAGCCGAGAGTAAACCAAGCCAACAAGAAGGACCCACCGAAGAAGGGACAGGAAAAGGAAGGACCGCCAAAATACCCCATACTGCCGCCAAGAAGCACGCAGGTGGGACACCTACCACGAAGCCACCCGACCACCAACCGGAGGCGAGACCACGAGGCAGAACATAAGCAGCCCCGACAAGGCCCCCCCGAGCCCAGGAAAAAGGCGGAGCCGCGAGAAGATCTCGGGCGCGACCACCGAAACCCAGGCGGCACAAGGAGATGGAACGTCTGCCGAACAGAAAAACTCCGAAGCATGCAAGCCCGCCAGGAGTTCAGAAACGACGGGTCCGACGCGAGACATCGCAAGAACCCCCCCAAAAAAAATAAAACAACAACAACAACCGGCAGGGCAAGCTAGGAAAACCAAAGAAGGCGGAAGGGTCGCCGCCAGAACAGGACCCGAACCAAGGGGCCCGAACAACTGCAACAGACCGAAACAAAGAAGCACATCACAGGACACAGGCTGACCAACGCCTAAGAACACACGCAGAACATTCCTGCTGCAGAAGAGGCAGGAAGAAAGAGCAGAAGCACAAAAAAAAAAAACCAGGAGAACAACCAGGGGTGGACAATCAGGCAGGGACAAAAACCCCACGCAATCCCCAGGCACAAAACGGCAGCAAAGCGCCACTCCACAACCGGACACAGGAACAAGGACACGCCACCGTGAAACACGGTACCAATGCTCACGTGCAGCAGCAGCAGCAACAGGCACCACTGCAACATGCAACATGTAAATAGCAACTCCCCTCTGCAAAGGCAGAGAACGGAGCAGGCAGACCCCAGACAGGGCCAACGGAGACACGACAAAACCCTGCAGGCCCAGAAACCTGCACCAGGCGACCGACGGCGGAGAAACCCCGCTCGATACCTGCTGGATGAGGTACTGGGAGCTCTTTTACACCTCAAGCCCGGCCCAAGGTCAGGCCAGACCGGCCAGAGGATGGCCCACCAGGCAGCTGCTAGGAGCAGTCCACCGGCCCACATACCCCCACAACCAGGACGGGCCGGAACTGCCATACGAAAACAGGCCAGTGCGCCCTGGAAGTCCACGGACGAACCAGCAAGAAGGCTTATGCTCGCAAGTAGGTCGTGTAACAAGCACAGACCACTGATGGTAATACAGTGTTCCCCAAAAGTGCCAATAGCACCACTGCACTCCACTGGTACTATCCCGCAAGTTCTACCAGATAGGCGGGACCCAAGAGCCAGAGCTCAAATCCTGCAAGCACAGCCAGGAGCCTCACCAGGTGAGTACAGAACCAACCCTACAACCCCCACACCTCACAACATTAAAAAAGGAGGGTCCCCTGAACGACTGTAGCATGGGTTGGACATGCACAGGAGGGGGACAGGAAGGGGTGATAAAGGGACAGTCACTGGTGTGCGAACGGTCTCAGTCGTACAAAATTATACCTAAATAAAGACAGGTATATGAACACCGCCGCATCCAGCGCCCGGCCAAAAGACGCCAGACCGCAGAAACTCACCTGGCGAATGGTGGCTCGAACTTGACACGACTCAACCGTGCCCAGAAGAACTTGGGAGCACCGCCAGGTGAAGACGCCAGAGCCGGACCCGCAGGAGAACAGGGAGAGGCGAAGGAGGCGGTCCACACCCATGACACAGAAAACCGCGGTGTCCTCCCCACAACTGGGAACCAGGACACCCCTGGCGCAAAGGGGCACATACCGCAGCCAGGGAGAAGAACGAGAGGCGAAGCACTGTAGCAAAAAAGGGCGCAAAACCCCAGCACTGAACCATCGCCCAGACCAAAACAAACTCCACGGCGCATGCGCATAACACGCTGGCCGAACCGCACACCCTCCCTGCGGGAAGGCGCCAGCCAGGACTATTGCACGAGAAAAAGAGCCAAAAGAGGAAGCAGGAACAAGAAAACCGGCCAAAGAAGCAAAGAGCCCAAAAAAAGGGAACCCAAACGGGCGACAAGTAGCCCAAACGGGCGACAAGTAGCCCAAACGGCCGACAAGTAGCCCAACCGGGCGACAAGTAGCCCAACCGGGCGACAAGTAGCCCAACAGGGCGACAAGTAGCCCAACAGGGCGACAAGTAGCCCAACAGGGCGACAAGTAGCCCAACAGGGCGACAAGTAGCCCAACAGGGCGACAAGTAGCCCAACAGGGCGACAAGTAGCCCAACAGGGCGACAAGTACTAGGAGCCGACAGACGTTCCAATAATGCGGGAAGTAGCGAAAAACCTTCCCGTACCCTCGAGAACACAGAAGCCAACACTAGTCCCGAAGGCACACGAAGGCGCAGGCGCACCCGAGATCAAAAGTCACGCAGAACCCCATCGAACGGGGAAACATGACAAAAACACCGTCCCAAAAAGCGGGGGAGGAAACATCCACCCACAGGACGGAACCAACCGACTCAAAGGCCAAGGAACCGAGCCCGGGGAGGGGCCGACGTCCAACAGCACGTACGGCGAGTGGGGAGGAAAAACCCCACTCCGCGTAACCACAAGCCCTGCCTAGAGGGGGATAAAACCCCCCACGGGGTCTAACGGGGCCAAGGCCCCCCAAGTCAGCCCCTCCCCAGCCCCGGGAACCTACACGACAGGCCCCGGGGCCGAGCCGTTCCCCCAAAGCCCCGGCCGTACCAGAAAACCGGGGCAGCCGTGAAAACACTAAGGAAGGGAGCCCACTGGCAGACTCATACAACACGGCTGGAGGAACAGGCCCAAATGCCCCCGTCACTACCCCGGAAGGGGAATTCCCCGAGACTGCCCGAGTCTCAACACCACCAAACACCCCGCCCTGAACCTACAGACGGTAAGGAACCGGATGCAGGCAGGAAGGGTGAACCAGGGGAAAAACGAAATACAACGGGGCAGCCCCGGGGCTCCCGGGGAGGAAACCACGAGAACGTTGCCACCACCAAGGCTCAAGTGCAACGCCCCTGCTGCCCGCACCCGCTTTGTTAGCACAACTGGGTAACCGAGCCACAACGAGCAACCAAACTCGCAGGACACCGGGTCGAAGGTGTCACCGACCCCACAGGCAGCAGACGGAGGCAAAACAGAGAGTCACCCAGAGACAAAAGGTGAGAGCAACCCTCAAACTCGCTGGAAGCGAGGGGGGGGCTCTGGGGTCACATCCATCGGACCCGCGCGCCCCCAGGGGTTTCCCAGGGTCCCGAGCGTTTACTTTAAGAGGACTCGCGCTCAGGTAATCCCAGGCAGGGTACTGCTAACCGGCACCCAAGCTACCAAACAACTTTCTAAGAGCTGAACCCCCGGGACGTGTACACTCACGGGGACCTAGCAGGGGGTACCACCAGAAATACTCAGAACACAAGGGACACAAGGGGCAAGAACGAAGGCAGACCCCCCCACCAGGTATATAAACAAAAGAAAAAGAAAACCCCGCAAGAGGACAGCGTACCCAAGCGGAACAGAGCCGGCCGCTATGATTGGTAAAGACAAGCTGCACAGTACCCCGCGCCCCACCAGTGCAAACACTGCCCCTTAGTCTAAGGCGAACAAGGGAGACAGAACACCCGAGCACACAAAGAGCGGCCGAAAACCAAGCGGTAAACGGCCAAGCAGGGGCAGGACCCAAGGAACTTGTGGAAGGTGGCCCCAAGCCCCAAGGGCAGTACTTACAGGGCACCTAGGGAAGGGAACCCTAGGCGCATGCAGCCCGAGTACTGAAGAATCACACCCGGCTCACGCACCACCTAGAAAACAGACACCACACTCTAGGTACAGTGCTGAAACAACCACTGGAGCCGGAGCACATAACCATTGCCTATAGCATCAGCCGAAGAACTGATGGGTGGATAGCCGGCGTGGGAGGTCTGGGGCTCCCCCTTCCCCCTCCCGGGGAGGGGGGAGCTGCGCAGACAGCGGCGCGGTGACGTATGACGTCATACTAGTTTCCGTGTTTTCTGTTGAAGAGTTCTATTCACTAGTTCGGCTTAGGTAGCAATTTTCACCAGAATAGGGGTTTGTTTTGGAATGCTTACCTTTCTGGATGCTTGACCCGGTCGATGGCAGACATAGAATGCTTCCAACCACACGGGGGTTTCTATAGGCCATTGCTCCCCTTGCCTCTCTGAGGGGGCCAGGTTCTGGCTCGTGGTCCCCGGTAGGCCCTAGAACTCCATACACATGACTGATGCCAAAGTCTGACATTAGCATATCAGCCGGTAAAGCTCCGGGGAGCCGACGGGGCTCCCCCCAGAAAAACTATGCGACCAGGGCAAAGAGAACGGAACTACGCCATGTCACAGACCTGGAACTGATGGTTTCAAAAATTTTCCACCATTATAAGTAAATGCATAATGCTACATCAAGTGCCTTACATGACATTCCCCAGGTCACGTACATTTCAAATTATGCTGCATTGCAGAGGACAAAAGCCTAAAAGATGCAGGCTCATGTTCACTGCTGCACGATGACTAATGTTAACTTTATTCAAATAATTCACCATAAATGTATTTACTGTATTTATTAACTATCTCAATATTACAAAAATAATATCCAACTAAAAGGGAAAGTAGATTAATATCAAGACTAGAAGGTACACTATATATACAGTATGTAGAATATCCTTAAACCTCACATTGTTTCATATTCAGATCTGTAATGAAACACTGAAAAATACTAGGATTAAAATTGTGTTACTCAAATAAAATTTATTGAAACTCACATCAATATGAATAAATTGCCAACACTTTTATTAATTACCAATTACAAGGTTTGCCAATGGAATCTAATTATCTGTATACGAGACCTAAAACAACCCCATAAGGGATAATTCAATAATCGTTTAATAAAGTGACTGGTAATCACGGGTGAACCACCCCACCCATTCCAGGGTGACGCCAGCTTCATTTATCAGCTGGAGTTTGTCGAGGGCAGACATATTATCCAAACTCTTGTCTGCCCACCAAGGAATGTTAAGACAACTTAGTACAAAGTATTTGCGTCTACATCTGTCCTCCTTACTAGACAACAGTCTAATTACGGTCAGTGCCAATGACTCTAGGATTACGAGTCATCAGCTACAGAACCAGGCAAGCTTATATCTCTTAAAATACTATATACAGATCACTGGTACCAGCGAGGTTTTTAGATTTTAACACGACTAAGCTGCGATTACAATTATAAAGCAAACAAAAAACAGAGTACCAGTAATTTTATACAGTACTGTATTCATATTTTATGGATTGTTAGAAGTGATAGCAATGCTAATCAAAACTTTAATTATCATATATATCTGACTCAGTAAATGTGGAGAAGTACCACTGCAGAAATTAAGCAAATAGATGAGCCTTTTTATGTGGTTTGTTTGCAGGTGTGCACTGTTACGTCACCAAACCCAAGGTGACAACAATCCCAAGGTGACAACAGTCACCCTTAATAACTAAACACCAAGCTTCCACATTGGGCACATTGTTGCTCGAGGACCACTAACCACCCAGCTTGGGAGAAATTGCCGTGCACTCAGATCAGGAACTCTCGGACGCATAGCCTGACCACCCCCAGGCACACGGTGGATAGTTATTAATATTGTTATTATTGAGTTATTATTCATTCAGTTTAATGGGACTTAGGAGTACAATTGGGTTCGTTCTCGACTCACAATCGGAAATCCTGGGTTCGAATCCTGGGTGGGACAAAAATGAATGGGCACCTTTCCTTTCACCTAATATCTTGGTTCACCTAGCAGCAAATAAGCACCCAGGAGTCAGTTAACTGTTATGGTGAAAGGAAATCCTGGGAAGTCCTGGAAAGAAGGAAAGGAAATCCTGGGAAATCCTGGAAAATCCTGCATCCTGGGAAGGGTCAATAGTTTGATCTTGAGGGGACCTCGATATCAGCCTAGTGTATACTGCATACATACACTGGCTGCCTGTCCCCAATAAAACAAATTATCAAAATTAATTGTTTGCATTGGGAATTTGGGGCGATATTCTCATTGACTTGCTTGTTTCTTAACCCTTGTGTTGCTCAGGGCTAATTAGCATTTGTCACCCACAGGCGCATAAAAAAAAAAAAAAAATCTTCTAAACCTGTTAATTTGTGTTCTCTAATCATGGGAAAAATAATAAAAAAAATCGTAAGTGGCATATATTGCCCACTATAGGGCGGGGAAGTCTGGCAAAAACAGGCGCTGACTCAGAGTGCATCCCAGACAGTCTGTTGCTCCCAGCTGTCAGGCAGGAGTGGCCATAAAGAGATAATTACCTAATTATTTCAATGTCTCTGATTGATTTTTCATAGTTTTTTTGCTGTAATATTATTCAATAGTGTGTAGTGTGATATATTTATACAGTATAATAAAATGTGTGAATCATCGCTGTACTCAAAAATATGGTGTGCATATTGTTGATTCAATTATTATGTTCATCAAACAGAGAACAAATACTTTGACGGTTATTACACTATATACACCGGTTATATATAAGTATCTGCATGTTTTGTTCACCATAATGAACAACTAAGTTGGAATTATGAGTCAAAAAGCAACGAGGAGTGACCGCCACACACCAGCCAGCCACTCGCTGCCACTCACTCCCTCAACACCTCACTCGCTCACATTCTCCTCCAACAATACTGTTTTTGCTTTTATTCACTATATACAGACTTTATATATAAGTATCTACATGTTTTGTTCACCATAACTCTTCAACTAAGCCGGTATAATGCCCAAAGAGCATAGTGGCCACCCCCTACCAACATGACAAATCATGCAGATGTTGCCACATCCATCACCAAAATGGCTTCTCCCCCCATACTCCTTTTGCTGTTATTACACTGTATATACACATTATATATAAGTATCTACATTCGTGTTCACCATAACGAACCACTAAGTTGGTATGCTGAGTGGCAGTGGCAGCCCGCCACTGACTGCCACTCCCTCCCTCACCTCACCACTCCCATGCCACCATTCTCCTCCCTCCATACTGTGTTTGCTTTTATATACAGACGTTATATACAAGTATCAGCGTGTGTTGTTTACCATAGCGAACAACTAAGCTGGTATAGTGAGTCCAGACAGTAAAAGGTGGTCACACACAGTCAGCAGACAACGCTACCTCCCTCCCCACCAAGATTACTCTTCCCACTTCAGCGCTAATTATCACAACAATCTCTGCTATTATCAGAATCCTGGTCATTTTTATCACAGTCAGGGGTCTTCTGTAATAATATCACTAAATAATAGCATGAACATGTATATTATGGTTTTTTAGGCGATGCTGTGGTCACAAGCTGAACAGCAGTGCTGTGAGCTCATGCTGTGTGTGTCAGGCTTGGTGGCTCACTCAATATTGAGGCCTCACATCTGGGAATTTGGCCCACGATTTAAAAAAAAATGGCGTCTGTTTACAAGAGCACTGATGAAGGTGAGGTGAACCCCGTGTATCCACGGGCTGTTTAAATCTTGCGTAGTACATCACATGATGGGATGCGCATTTTATAGCAAGTCACTCAACCCATCATATGATGTGTTGCACAACTTAAGGGTTAAACATTCAAAACATTATATATATTATCTCTATCTCTAGTATGGTTTAATCATTAAACCCTCAAGCAACAGTATACAGTACTGTATTAATGCTCAAATCATGTAATTATGAGACAAATTACTAGGTAAACAATTTATTTTTAATACAGTTAATTAAATGTATTGCTACACATATCAGCAAATACAGTATTATACATCATAATACAGTACAGTATTTATTTCAAATAAAATGAATTAAATTAGCAGTTAAAATGCAGCTCTGTGGTGTAGATACTATACAAGATTCATATGTAGAACACCAAAGCAATTCTCACCTTAATGGAGCAATATCTCACGGCAACTGGACAAATGCTAAGTATTCTCCTTCTTGAGGAAAAGATGCGTTGCATTAAAAAGTATCTGAAACAGATTATCAGTAACAGTAGCATTAGCTTCAAAGCAATAGGGAGATAACAGTTAATTTATAATACTGTACTATAATAATAATAATGCACATTGTTGAGGACACGAAGCCTGTAGTAAGGATTACTGAGGTCACACCTATTAGACCAGCATTTCTCAACCATTTTACCCTTGCAGAATCCTTGAAATAATTTTTATGTCTCAAGGAACCCTTGCATAGATAATAATAATAATATTATATTACATTTATATACAGTGTATTTATATAAATCTCTCAAAAACACAGTAGAACCTCGGTACTCAAACTTACTTGATTCCTGAATGTCAATTCAGGTTGAGTTCCGAACAATTTTTTTCCATACGGAATAATGTAAATTGGAATATTCCATTCCGGAGCACAAAAAAATATTAATTCAATAAATAAATAAAATAAATACAAATACAATACTACATACACTTTAACTGCACTTAGGAGAGTTGATGGCATATGTGGAAGATGACGAGAATGAGGAACAGAGATGTTATTAAACAAATCCACAAGGGCCGTGACGAGGATTCAAACCTACGTCCCAGATGATCCCAGACGCTGTCTTAAACCACAAATCCCTTGTGGATTTGTTCATTGATGTACCACGTTATTGTGATTTCTGTGTGTAGAGATGTTATTCTTTGACAGGGGAGTTCCCCTGCCATAACAACTTCAGGTAATTGTGCTTTCGAGGTACTTTCCCTTTCCTGTTTTTTTTCCACTTTCCCTCTTAAGACACTTTGCACTTTCTCCCAGTCTGCACACTTTTCTTTTATTAGAGAACTAGATTTAGTTACTAAACTCAGTAGCAAGAACAGACACCCAGACACCACTTTCATATCTTATGAGTTTCTTTTTCATCTCTATCCTGGTTGTATCAATTTTTTTTTTAAGCTTGGCTCTTATCACCTACTTTCTTTAACTTTCCTAGGTGCCATGGTGACTTTTTGTTTTTTGAACATAAAACTAATTAAATTAAATTAAATTACATTTTTTATTCAGGAAAAGTACATACATAGTTGATTTACAAACATAATGTTGGAATTATAGATAGAGCTAGTACATACAATACCTAAAGCCCCTAATACGCATAGCGTTTCAGGCAAGGTGTGGGGGGGAAGAAATTATTATATATCATCCCATGGGTACCAAGAAAGAGTGATAAGGTTCAATCTAAGAAAACACATGTGAGGATGACCATAGAGGAAAAATAAGAGATCATTTGTAAACATGAAAATGGAATGAGGGTTGTTGATGTAGATTAGAGGGGTGTCCCTTCCTTATTTATTAAAAAAATGTGTGCAGTATGGGAAGAATTGCAAAGTTTTGCTGAAAAATGTAACCCAAATCAAGCTGTAGCAGACTGCTGCATTAACCTTTTTAATGACAATGTGATGTCTCACTTCAGACAAGTGTTACAATGTAGGGAAAAACAAGTGTCACTAGACAGATTTTTAGTGAGGAAAAACATGCAGTGAGCCACAAGCAGGACCTAGTGGTATGCAGGCAAAATGTAAGTGAGAGTACCCCAAAAAAGTCATCACTGCCTGATGTTATAATGGAAGGGGACTCCCCTTCCAAAGACTAACACCTCTCCTCCTCCCCCTCCTCCTCACAGTCTTCCATATGCCAACAAGAGTCGTCATTCAAGGTAAGATATACATACTGAATTGTAGTGTTATGAGGTATAACAAAAAATTTTAAGTTAATATTTTTTGGAGTATGGAATGGATAATTTAAATTCCCATTATTTCTTATGGGAAAATGTTTTGACTTACGCTCTGGGAATGGATTATAATTGTAAGTCGAGGCCCCACTGTAGTTGTGAATTGCTAAGTAGTTTGGTATAAAGAGTTGTGTTGTATCCTCTTTTAACCATGTTTCAGTAAGTATAATAAAGGAGAATTTGTTGTCAACTGTTTGAATTAGGGCACTAACATCATCAAAGTGTTTGCTTAGAGATCTTACATTGAAATTAATTAAAGAAACATTGTGATTATGTGTTAATACATTGTTTACATCATGTACAGTATAATACCTGCAATTCTGATCATTAAAGTGATGATTGTCATAGATACTTGATAAGAGGTTTAGTTCTGGGTCTATACTAGGTTGCAAAAGAGGGCTCGTTGATGGTAAAAAAGTTAAAGGTACAATTTATGATGCAATGTAAAGAGTAAACAAATAAAACTAAGTTCTTTACAATAATAAAAATTTGGAGCAATTACAAAAAATGTTCTAGATATAAAAAATAACCATAGCATGAAATGCAAAAAAATAGGAACAAGTGAAAATGAGAAAAAAAAACACTGATTGGACAAGTAAGAAAATAGATGGCAAGTAAAAAAAGGATTCAATAAAGAATGACTATGTTTGGAACATAAAACTTAGTAAAATTACTGAAGTTAAATTAGAAAAAATGAGGTATATTACCTGAGTTACACTCAGGTACACTGAAAATAATAGTTTACACTAGAGATCACAGGTAAAGCCAGGGCACAATGGAGCAAGGGAGTATGGGGTGGCTAGGCAACCTAGGTAACAATGAAACCTAGGTTACCTAGCCTGCACGTGATGACAATGGGGTTAATTAACCAGTCTCCGAGGTGTAGTGGTAAGACACTTGCCTGGCGTTCCGCGAGCGCTTTGTCATGGGTTCGTATCCTGGCCGGGGAGGAGTTACTGGGCACAAATCCTTAACTGTAGCCTCTGTTTAACGCAACAGTAAAATGAGTACTTGGTTGTAACAACGATTCTTCGCGGCGGGGATTGTATTCCAGGGACCTGCCCGAAACGCTACATGTATTACTGGCTGTACAAGAATGTAACAACTCTTGTATATATATCTCAAAAAAATTAAGATGCAGCACAAACGATAGGGTTATGTTAGGTCAGTCTGACCGGCCTAACTGATAGGCTTAGTCAAGTCAGATAAACCACATTGGGTGAGGAATTTATTGAGGTTATCCTCATTTGAAATTATGAAATTATAAAAATTTGGCCTATAAGGGTTTTCCTCACTTCTATCATGCCGTCTTTAACAAAGTACTAATGGATCCCACCTTAGGTTTTCTCTACCTTTGAAGACGGCAGAGGAAGGGAAGGGAACTATCAGGGAGAAAGCACCAAGCCATTGCGACTATATAGCACTGGGAAGGGGTCAGGATAAGGATCTGGGATGGGACGGGGGGAAGGAATGGTGCCCAACCACTTGGACGGTTGGGGATTGAACGCTGACCTGCATGAAGCGAGACCGTCGCTCTACCGTCCAGCCCAAGTGGTTGGGCAGACGGCAGAGGAGTTGCTGCCTGTTCCTGGTCAAGCACTCGTTGATATAAACCCCCAAGAGGATACTGCTGCCTGGACAAGATAAGGTTTTAGGGACTAACTAGCTAGTTTTGGTCGAGTTTTCTTTGGTTTAGTCCTAGCTAGATTCTTTTTGTCTACTCTGTAGGCAGCAGTTGTTTGTTTTGTTGGCCTTACAAAGCCGTTGGACTTGTATGAAAGTATTGTACACTGACCCTACACTTCTCACCTCCACGTCCCACCGGGATAGCTGAAGATAGAACAATAACAAAAGCCAACAGCTGTTGCTGGTCTTGTTCATCCTAGGAGACAAATTCAGCAACTTTTTGCTAGGTTTGTTCATCCTGAGAGAAAGATTGTTGAGCGGTTATAGTACTGATACATTTACTAATTTTATCAAATCAAATCAAATCAAATCAAACGTTTATTCAGGTAAAAATACATACATAGAGGATTAGTTACAAACATAATGTAGGATTTATAGATAGAACTAGTACGTACAATTCCTAAAGCCACTAGTACGCATAGCGTTTCGGGCAAGACGAGGTGGGGAAAAACACTGGCTGGCTTCTTTGGGCCAGTGTGTGCTCACTGCAGCTACCCAGGGGCTCACAGCACCGGGGGAGGCCGGAGCCTCCCTAATGGACGCCTTCCCGAGCGGGGGCGCCGTGGATGTTGACAGCAAGTCCCAGAGAGGGAAACGTCTACTTGAAAATGAGTCGGCTGATGCTGCCCCAGAGCGAGATGCTAAGAGGATGTCTTCCCCTTCAGAAGACCTTAGTCTTGTGGTACCCCGTTCCTTGTTTGTGGTAGTCCTAATCAGGTCAGTGCGTGTTTGCAAATCCTCGTACCTTAGGTGCAGCAATTGAGGCTTCGGTATTGTGGCCACATTGCCTGCCTGAGACCATACGTACCCTGGGTAGGGGTGCAGCACTGAAGCTACATATCAGAAAGGAGGCTCTATCACACATCCGTGTATCCGACATTATTAAGTTGGGGGACTGGCCTGTCAGGTGCCGACAGGTATTGTCGCAGGAGGAGGAGTCTCGGGCCCGGTATGGGAAGATTGGCCCAATTGACCAGAGTGTAGATGTGGATGACATCCAGGCCGCTCTGCAGGTATTAGGGGGTGCATCAGCGAGATTATTGGAAGTTACCAGGATTCGCGGAGCAGCAGGGCCGACATCCATGGTCCGTGTAAAGTTCGATGGGCCCCTCCCTGACCGAGTGGCACTACACAGGACCTCGTATCAGGTTCAGCCCTACAATTTCCCTGTGTTACAATGTTACGCTTGTCATATATTGGGCCACAGTCGCCTGACCTGCCGTAATGCAGCACGTTGTGCAAACTGCGGCAAAACAGGCCATTCATTCAGAAATAACGGTGGGTGCTCTGCTGCACCTCGCTGCTTTTTATGCCATGGCTATCATAAGGTTACGTCAAAGAGTTGCTCTGTATATCTTGAGGCCCTCCAATTGGACATCGATCATAAAACAGCGGGGACACCTCGACATGAGCTGTTCCAGAAGTAGTTGCGCCCTCAATCAGCCTATCTCTTCTTCTCGCCTCCAGGTTCCCCCTGGTCGGGCCTCTTCACAAGCAGGAACTAGCAGACGCTCTTGCCTGTCCCAGTCACATGCCTCATACGCCCAGGTTGCTAATCGATTTTCCCTCCTGGGTAGCCTTGACACGGACGGAAACCCATCCACGGATACAGACATGGACGCTCAGTCTCAGCCGGAGCCTGGCACTCGTCACCCTCCTGCCTTTCCCCAAAAAAGTCAACACCGGCGTCGTCGACACACCCATCGATCAGGAGGTACTGCTCCAACAGACAGTCCTGGTGATCCTCTGGTCCCCCAGGCACTTTCCCAAGGGATTGTGACACCGGTGGAACATGAGGCCCAGAGTGAAGCACCCACCAATCGCAGGCGCCGTCAAGAGAGTTCGCGAGCCGATCACCGCTTCCGTCAGGCAGAGAGAAGCATTGATCAACATCCTCTGGACTGGCTGTCATTGATACCACACATTTTACTTTATATGAGGATTTTATGGCTTTTTCTAGTGGTTCCCCCTTTGGAGACGTCTGTGCACAGGTGGTCAAAAAGTTAGCTGTTGTATTTCAGGGATAATGGCGCCCCATCCTGAGAATACTGTGGTGTTTTGGAATGCCCGCTCCCTTTTTAAGAAGACGCAATTTCTACGCAATTTTATCGCCAGCGCACCACCGTTGATCGTGGGACTCTGTGAGACTTGGCTTACAGACGAGCTTTCCTTCACGGTGCCGGGGTATTCGGTCTATAGACAAGATCGGCCAGTACGAGGTGGAGGGGGACTTCCCTCTTGGTCAGGGACTCAGTTCTCAGCTCCTTGCTCCGGATTCGCTCCTTCCCGGGTGGACATTTAGAATTCATGGCAGTGGAGGTGGCCCTCTCCCATGGGTGGGGCACCTTTGGAGCTCTGTATAACCCGTCTACCGGTAACGAAGAAGGAACTAGAACACTATTTTGGTCAGATCACAGACACCTGCCTCGTCATAGGAGACTTTAACGCTCGGCACTCATCATGGCAACCTATGCTATCGGGTCGCCACCACAATATGGCTGGCCGAGCCCTATTTCGTTTCTCCTTGACTCCCCAGACCTCTCCTTATTGACGCCGCCAGGTTTGGGAACTCGGATAGACCCGCTAAATGGACATACTTCAATGCTCGATCTTTGCATTGGAAGAGGCCCCTTCACAATGGCCCGATATGGACCGGGCCGTACCTGGGTAGTGATCACTTGCCCATCGTCATCTCCTTCGAGGGTACTGTTCGTCCTGCTCTGACCTCCCGAAGAACCAAATGGATCTTCTCGGAAGAGGGGTGGCATGGCTATGAGGCGGATGACTGGTCGACCCTTCCCGCAATTACTGCAGAGCTGCATGGGTCAGCGGATGCTCTCTCCGAGTCCTCCTTCAGTGTAGGATCTCGGCATTTCAGGAGGACTAGTGGCCAGACAACCAATCCTTCCCGCCGTGGGGCACCGTGGTAGACCCCTGAATGTCGGCAGGCAGTACTGGACTGGCGACGTGCGTTTAATTCGTGGCGGCGCCACCCTACTCCACTGCAGTGGCAGACCTTCTGCAGGGCGGACGCCAGGTGTAGACGAACAGTCCTCCTTGCCAAACGCAAGGCCTGGGCTGATTACTGTGCCTCACTCCGATTCGACTCCTCCTCTGTGGGAGCCTGGGCCTTTGTTCGCAAGATGACAGGTAGGTACTCCCAGCCTTCCATCCCACTCAGAGACCCCAGTGGTAATGGGGGCCTAGGGAAAGTACAAATAGCCGAACTCTTGGCTGACCACTTTGAAGATGTTTACCGTTCCCAGCTTCTTTCTGTGACTTCTATAGGATGGGACTCCCGACAGGGTATAGGACTAGCTCAGGACCTGGATCGTCCATTTACATCTGTTGAGCTGAAAGACGTGCTGTCACTCTCTAGGTTGGGCACTATGCAAGGGATAGACAACGTCCCATATGAATTTGTTCGGAGGGCACCCAAGATCCTTCAGTCCCACCTCCTTCACTTCTACAACGCCTGCTGGTCCTCTGGTGTCTTCCCTGACCCGTGGAAACACGCCATTCTTCTACCATTGGCCAAGTCAGGGAAGGATCCGTCTGTCCCGAGTTCATATCGGCCCATAAGTCTGCTTCCATGTCTCGGGAAACTGTTGGAACGTCTTGTCCACACCCGGCTACAATGGGTGGTGGAAACCTCAGGTCTTCTACCAGAGGGAATCAGTGGATTTCGGCCGGGAAGAAGCACAATGGACTGCCTCCTCTCCTAGGAACATCGAATAATGGACACTTATCGCCGGAGAAGAGTGCTCCTTACAGCATTCTTCGACATTAAGAGTGCATTTGACTGCGTCTCATTCTGCTGTCCTTCAGAGTCTGGCTCGACTAGGACTCTCGGGTCCGGCGTTGAGGTGGTTCCAAAACTATCTACATTCAAAGTGGCGGTTGGTGGAGTTGTCTCTGCGTCCCGCCCTGTCTTGTGTGGTGTTCCCCAGGGAGCGATTCTGAGCCCACTATTATTCTCTATTCTTCTGTCTCATCTCCCTGTATTCCGGGGGTCCAGGTTTTAGCCTATGCCGACGATGTAACCCTCGTGGCGGATGGTGCCACTCTCCTAGAGGCACAAGGCTTCCTGCAAAATGCCGTAACTGTGTTCTCAGCAACTGTGCTGGGGAAGGGGCTCTCCATTAACCCCGTGAAAAGTTGCGTCATGAGTTTCACCTGGACCCGCTTACCAGACCAGCCAGTGGTGACCGTCGGGGGCTGTCGTCTCCCGATTGCTACGGAAAACAGGTGGCTGGGGGTTGTTCTAGATGGCCCTCGGCTGACGTGGAGGCATCATGTGGACTACCTTCGGGCCTCATGCCTTCGTCGCGTGAACATCATGAAACGGCTCTCTGGTGCGGCATGGGGGGGCTTCACGGGAGTCGCTCCTAGCTCTCTATAAGGCCTTCATTCGTAGCAAGATCATGTATGCAAGTGAAGTCTATGGCTCAGCAGCAGCATCTGTCTTGGCAAGGTTGGATCCCATTCAAAATGGTGCCCTTCGCTCAGCGCTAGGAGCTATGCCCTCCTCGCCAGTTCTTTCTCTCCATGCCGAGTCAGGGCTATGGCCCCTGAGCTTTGAACGTCTTCTCGTCCACTGCCGCCAATTTCAACAGATAGTGCGTCTCCCTGCTACCCATCCACTTACTCGCTTCCAGCTCGATGCTAACTGGTGGAATGTGCCGGCTGGACGTTCCCGACGTCGTCAGTTGCCTTTCGTCGTCCGGGCCTTGGATGCATATTCACAGTTTTCCCTTCCCGTCCCTGTACTCACTCCTGGCCCGATCATCTCATCGGTGCCTCTGTGGGCAGAAGAGCTCATTCGGGTTTCTGTCGACTTTTCCAAATCTCATCGTCGGCAGAGAGATTTAGAGGGTTTGGCCCCTTTAATTTTTGCAGACTTACGAGCCTCCTTATACTCTGGATACTTGGAGGTTTACACGGATGGGTCCCGCAAAGATCAGCCACCATCTACATCTGCGGCAGCATACTTTGCTCCTTTTTCCTTCTGTCAGACGTGGAAACTCTCCCCTGCTCATTCGTGCCTGGCCGGGGAACTGTTTGTAATCTTACTAGCCTTACGACTCCTTCGACAAGTTTCAGGGCCCTCTGCAGTGGTCTTTTCTACGTGGTCTCAGTTACAGCCCTACATCTCATATCATCTTGGCGTCCACGAGTCCATCGTCATACTGTGTCACAGATCCGTGGAGAACTGCTGTCATACTCTGGTACTCCAGGTTGGTCCATCTATCTCCAATGGGCTCTGTCACATGTCGGTATTAAAGGCAATGAGGTGGCCGACGCAGCAGCAGGGATGGCGCATGCTCTCCATGACTCTACAAATGTGCCTCTGGACCTTTCTGAAATTCTCTCGCAACTCCGGGCGGCTTGCCTCGCGAGTTGGGAGGCAATGATGGAGCCAGCACTCAGGTCCTCCTCTCTAGCGGGTCTCCGGGAGGATTTCACCCAGCGTCCATGGACTCGTCATCATTCTCGACTCCTCGACACTGCCATCACTCGTCTCCGGATTGGGCACACCTGCCTGGCCGCACATCTCCTTCGTCTACGGCTGGTAGATTCCCCATACTGCCAGTGGTGTCCGACCCAGGAGAATACAGTGGAGCACCTTCTTCACGGCCCTCGATTTCATAGCGCTCGTGTCAGACTACAGAGTGCCGTTCGTAGGCTGAATATTCCCCGCCTCACTGTTCCCGTTCTCCTTGATGGGGCAGGTGCAAGAGACGAAGACGTCCGTCATGACATCCTTCGCCATACCTTCCGCTTCATCCGTCATGTCCGTGGCCTGAAGAGACTGTAAAATTTGTGGCCTTAGGAGATTGTAGGGTCTATGGCCTGAAGAGACTATAGGGACTCCATCCTTCCGCTATTTCCCGGTATCGGGCAGCCGGGGCGCATCCGATTCCACGATCGTCGTCGCCCCTAAATCAACACAACAACAATACAATACAATACAATACAACAATACAATTTTATTTAGGTAAGGTACATACATACAATAAATATTTACAAGGATTGTTTGACTTATAGGTATAGCTAGTACATACAATGCCTAAAGCCACTATTACGCAAAGCGTTTCGGGCATGATAAACTTAAATGACAAGCTTAATACTAATTGAGCATAATGAGTAGAATGAAAACAAGAAATGAAAACATAGATGAAAAAGCTGCACAAATACAATTATGTCGACAAACAGCGCTCTTTAAAGAAAAAAACAGACATTGGTTGACAATAGAAGGGTAAGGTAGGTTACAGGGAATTTATTAGGTATAGCTTCGCTTTTAACTTAAACTGGTTGAGAGAGGTACAGTCTTTAACATGGTTGGGAAGGTCATTCCACATTCTGGGCCCCTTGATTTGTAGAGCATTTCTAGTTTGATTAAGTCGTACTCTAGGAATATCAAAACTGTATTTATTTCTGGTGTGATGCTCATGGGTTCTGATACAACCTTCTATGAAGCTTTTGAGATCAGGATTGGCATTATAGTTTAGCGTTTTATATATGTATAATACACATGAGAGAATGTGCAGTGACTTAATGTCTAACATATTCAGAGATTTAAGTAGGGGTACCGAGTGATGTCTGGGGCCAGAATTGGATATTGTCCTAATAGCAGCTTTGTGTTGAGTAATTAGAGGACGTAAGTGATTTTGGGTAGTAGAGCCCCAAGCACAAATACCATAGTTGAGATATGGATAGATAAGGGAGTAATAGAGAGTCACCAGGGCAGGGCGCGGTACATAATATCTGATCTTAGAAAGAATGCCCACAGTTTTTGAAACTTTTTTTGATATGTTTAGAATGTGTCCCTGGAAATTAAGCTTGTGGTCAATGAGAATGCCAAGGAATTTGCCATCTAATTTGTTACAAATTTGGGTATTGTTTATTTTGAGATTTATTTGATTAGAGGATTTATTGCCAAACAGAATATAAAAGGTTTTGTCAATGTTAAGGGTGAGTTTGTTGGCAGTTAGCCACAGATGGACTTTATTTAGCTCAGTATTTACTGTGGCATTTAGAGCAAGGGGATCAGGACTGGAGTAAATGAAGGTTGTGTCGTCAGCAAATAGAATTGGTTTGAGGTGTTGGGAGGCATTTGGAAGGTCATTAATGTAGATGAGAAAGAGGAGAGGGCCAAGTATGCTGCCCTGGGGAACACCAATGTTGATGGGTAGGGTGGGAGAAATTGTATTATTCACAGAAACATATTGGAGCCTGTCAGTAAGGTAGGATTTGAGGTATTGTAGGGAGTGTCCTCTGACTCCATAATGATGTAATTTAAGAAGAAGATTTTGGTGGTTGACAGTGTCAAAAGCTTTACGCAGGTCCACAAACAACCCAACAGAGAACTCATTTTTATCAAGAACTGTATGAATCGAGTTAAGCATACTAATAAGTGCATCGTTAGTGCTTTTTTTGGGTCTGAAGCCATATTGGCAAGGGCTAAGTATATTGAGTTTGGCTAGATATGAGTAAAGCTGCTTATAGATTAGTTTTTCAAAATTTTTTGACAAGTTTGGCAGGATAGATATAGGTCTGTAGTTGTTAACATCTGTGAGATTACCACATTTGTGGACAGGCGTTACTCTCGCTTTTTTAGAATATCTGGGAAGGTTTGGAGTTCAAGTGACTTGTTGAAGAGCAAAGCAATAGCAGGGGCTAAAGATCTGGAGGCTTTTTTGTAAATTAAAGTTGGTATCTCCTCAAGGGCACCAGACTTGGTTTTAAGGGAAAGGATTATCTCATTGACGTCAGTGGAATTAATAGGCTTTAGGTACAGAGACTGTGGATAGTTACCTGAAAGATAGTCATTAATGTCTGTACTGGAAGATGGAATATCATTTGCAAGGGATGAACCAATGGAAGAGAAGAACCTATTGAACTCAGTAGCAGAATCAGAGGCTGAAAGCTGACCATCGTTATTAGACAGGAGAGTCGGTTTGTTATTTAAAGACTTCTTTGATCCCAATATTTGAGAAATTGTTCTCCAAGTTTGTTTAATGTTGCTCTTTATTTGGGTAAATTTATCTTCGTAGTATTTAGTTTTGGCTCGTCTAATTAGCTCGTCTAATAAACAAATAATAGCTCGTTTTTGGCTCGTCTAATAAACAACACATCATGTTATGTACTCTCAGAAACCCAATGTAACTTGTAGTTATATAAATAAACAACAGCCGAGACCTTTATAATACTGACCAAGTTGGAGGTCATTAATACAGACCACTTCTCTAAAATGTCATATTTGACACAGACTGGACAACAGCTTCAAGCTCAACAAGCCACAATGTAACACAGAAAATAGGTGTGTTCCCCCCCCCCCCCCAATAGGGTTATTAATCCATGAACTCGCTTAACCACTCAAGTCGTAAATGCCGAGTCATTCCTCTTGTTAACATTATACACAAGACAAATCCTCAATAAAATGGGAGGAAGGCTGACCTTTGACAAGTCGCCGACTTCCTGTCCCCGTCGAGGCGACTGTAGATGGTGGACCTTAGGTCAATTCATCATACGAGCCCTTCTCCTTCCATCATTCTGAATCATGCTCACCGCACTACTCTGCACCCCCTCCCCCCCTTTCCCCCCACCATCTTCACACAATCTGTGGCCAAAATTTCTCGTGTCATTCAGATTTTCCTCAAAATGTCGAAGCATGGCCCCTGCGCAAGGATGACACGCAAAATCGTGAAGCGAAACTCGGGAATGAATCACACTGCGATTAACGGGGTTGATAAAACAACGTTAAAACAACGATGGGTTGTTTTAACGGGGCCTGACAGCTGAGTGGATAGCGCTTCGGATTCGTAGTCCTGAGGTTCCGGGTTCGATCCCCGGTGGAGGCCGAAACAAATGGGCACTTTTCTGACCAGGGGGAGAAAGATACTGGCAGTATGGGGCGTTACAGTTTATTGAAGATTAAATTCTGCAGAACATGTAAATATATAAAGTTCACATAAAGTAAGTAATTATATAAAGTTTATATTAAACACGGTTTATATTATAGACTTAACAAAGTTGATATTATATAAAACTTAATATTGAACATGTAAATATACAAAGTTTCAAATATAATTTAAGGAATATATAACGTTTATATTAAAATATATAAAGTAAATATATAAAGTAAATATATAAAGTAAGAATTAACAGTAACAATTCCAAGGACTAGATTTAACTTAAAAGGTACACCCGTAGTAAGTATGAGACCTTAGCCTATAGTGACATGGAAACTAATTCTGCAGAAACCTAAAGGTTAACTGGTACTAGAATTAAGGCCGAGTGCAAATGTGTAGTAATTATATAACACTAGGATATAACAGGCAGGACACAAAGAATAACTAATAAGTGAGAGACCACATAACACGTAATGTACCCGGCCAAGAGGCCGTAAAAGACCTAATGGATAAGGAGAAGGGGGTGTGACTACAAGTAGGGCTTACTAGCACCTAGACTGGGCAAAGTATTAGCTGCGGACAGCGGGACACTTGGGGACCGGCGCTGCACCCCCCTTCCCACATGCAGTGGGGAGACATTCGGGACAACTGTGCAAAGCATGACGGGGGTACAAAAGCAGCCGCTTGCAAAAAGGTGGGGGAGGGTGGGGTTTTGCGAGGGCAGCGGCGAGGGCAGGCGGAGTGAGGCGGAGCCCCGTTGTTCGCCCGTATTTATACGGCCCCAAACTGCCCGCGCAACGCCGCGGGATGCGCTGCGCAATTGTTTCTTTCTTCCCCGCCAGAAACATCCCCGCTTGTGATGCAAGCAGTGACCATTTCTTTCACCCTGATGATCCCTCCTGTTACCTAGCAGTAAATAGGTATCTGGGAGCTAGACAGCTGGAAGCCTGGTCGAGGACCGGGCCCCGGGGACGCTAAGCCCCGAAATCATCTCAAGATAACCTCAAGATTGATGTTGGGCTTTAAGGCTAACTACTGGCATGACTATTAAGGCCACCAGCAGCGGCCTAATGACTCAACTAGCGGCTACACCTATGGCTGCCACCTGACAATCATCTCTAGATTTTGTCTAAATACATAAAATATACAAAATAATAACGAATAACAATATGAAGTACACACCCGAACACTCCCTTTTATATTATGATTGATTAATGACGGCTGCCACACGGGGACTCCCAGACGGCGGCTGGTCCACAAATGAGCCAGACGTTAAGAAGCAGGACTCCCAGAAGCGCCACGTCTCACTCTTACTTCACCATAATATCTAAACTGTCAACCTCTAATACAGTTAAGCTTCTGACCACCAGAGGCTCTAATGCTCGCCTCTTATTACGCCAGCCATATAATGATTGCTCTCATTATTCATTGCAACGTTTAAATACGTTCATGTTCTGTAGTGACAGTGTCAGACCTCGAAGGAAGAATTGAAACACCCTTCTGAAGATGTATTATTAAATAAAAAAGTATTTAAGGAAATTCCTGTTTCAATTCTACCTTCGTGGTCTGACACTGTCACATTTTTCATCACGTGTTAATTGTCGTGATTTACACACAGGTTTTGTAGTGTATAAACGACAACTTCAGGAATGTGTAGCGAGTAAACCTTATGATCGCTCAATTATCTCATCATCTTAATGGCGTAACTTATTAGCACTAACTACGCAAGCTATAATCCTATCCCTATTTACAGGTAACAGTTTTTCCATCCTCCTATCTTATTGGAGGGAGTTGTGGTGTATGCACCATATATAAGCAAGTGATATGAGAATAGCTTTCCCTTTAGAGAAGATATAAATCCATGAACATCATTGATTATGATATACAGTATATATATAAGAGGGCACTAAACTCAGCCACCCAGGTAATCAGATCAGCCAAAAGAAACAATGAAAGAAAACTTTCCCAAAACAAAGTATGGTCTTAGGGCATTCTATGCCTATACTGAACTATATAGAAGTAAAACCAAAACAGAGGACTTGGTAGGACAGATAAAAGATGAGACTAACCAAGTTATAATGGACGATAAAGGGGCAGCAAACACACAGAATGAATACTTTACATCAGTGTGCACTAGAAAGGTTAGATGACATCCCAACGCCCACACAAATGTTTGAAGGAGGCGATGAGAATGAATTAAGAAATATACCCACAATGTGCGACATAATCTGCAAGGGCATTAACAAATTAAAAGGCTCAAAAGTCCCAGGTGTAGATGGAATTCAATTCAAAATCATAAAGGAACCAACAGAGTAACTGTGCCTACCACTGAAACTCCTTATCAGAAAATCTCTGGACGAGGGGATAGTAGCCATAGCTTGGAAATATGCAAATGTCATGCCTATTAGAAAAAAAATCAGCTGAAAACTACTGTCCTATCAGCTTGGCATCACACACCTGCAAGCTCATAGAGAGAATTCTAAGGAAAGGAATCATTCACCAACTCACAGCAAGAGTCTCAGTCTCTTGGTGGTGTAGGTTCAGTCTCCGTGGTGTAGTGGTAAGACACTCGCCTGGTGTTTCGCGAGCGCTTTGTCCTGGGTTCGTATCCTGACCGGGGATGATTTACTGGGGGCAAATCCTTAACTGTAGCCTCTGTTTAACTTAACAGTAAAATGGGTACTTGCTTGTAAAAACGATTCTTCGCGGGGGTCGTATTCCAGGGACCATAGGATTAAGGACTTGCCCGAAATGCTACGCTTATTAGTAGCTGTACAAAAATGTAACAACTCTTGTATATATCTAAAAAAAAAAAAGAAAGCAAACAGTTTTGTAAAATAGATCCTGCATTATAAACCTGCTCACATGTTTGGAAATGGTAACCAGCTACTCAGGCAAAGGACTTTCTGTGGATGTAGAAAACATGGATTTTGATAAGGTACCATATGCAAAACTAGCAAAGAAATTTGGGCACTTGGAATAAATGGTAGAATACTATTTACAGTCTCCGTGGTGTAGTGGTAAGACACTCGCCTGGCGTTCCGCGAGCGCTATGTCATGGGTTCGTATCCTGGCCGGGGAGGATTTACTGGGCGCAATTCCTTAACTGTAGCCTCTGTTTAACGCAACAGTAAAATGTGTACTTGGATGAAAAAACGATTCTTCGCGGCAGGGGATCGTATTCCAGGGACCATAGGATTAAGGACTTGCCCGAAACGCTACGCGTACTAGTGGCTGTACAAGAATGTAACAACTCTTGTATATATCTCAAAAAAAAAAAAAAATTATGGATAAACAATGGTTAAAACAAAGAAAACAGACAGTCATGTTAAATGGGAATGAATCTGGCTGGAGAAATGTGGTACGTGGGGTGCCACAGGAGTCCATTTTGGGGCCAACCCTTTTTTGTTATGTACAGCAATGACAGATGAGAATATTATAAACCACATGATCATATTTTCAAATGACACAAAATCTATGGTAAAGTGGGAAATGAAAATGATATTGAAGCCTTGCAAAGTGTTAAAAAGCATTTGCAAGTCTAATGACCTCTTGTCAATTCAGTATGAATTGACAAGAGGTCATTAGAGTGGCAAATGCTTTTTTAATCTCAAGAAATGCAAGACTTTGCATGTGGGGCATAACAACCTACGTCACAACTACAAAATTAATAAGATTACCTTGCAGTAGATAGATGAAGAAAAAGACACTGGAGTCAAAATTCACAATTCACTGTAAATTGCACAACAGGTAGGATCAGTAGTTAGAAAAGCAAACCAAACCCTTGGAATAATCAAGCGTATCTTTGAGTTTAAGGAAAAGAAGGAAGTGATTCAACTGTAAATATTCTGGTGCATCCACATTTGGACTACTGTATCCAGACATGGAGACCTCATCTTCATTAAGACATAGCTGCTCTGGAGAAAGTGTAACACTGGGCAACAAGTCATTCCTTAGCAAAGTCATGTCTCGTATCAGTAACGGTTGAGGGCCACAGGCCTAACAACACTGCAAACCAGGCTTGACACAGCAGTTTTCCTTTAAAATTTTAAAATATTGTACTTAAAAAGTTGGAGGATGTTGATCCTGACAATTTCTTCAAAAGGACAGATGTAACACAAACCAGGAGCAACGGTTTAAAACTCAACAAACCTTAATGTAGGACCGAGATCAGATGCTTTTTCACCCTCAAAGTTATAAGCCCATGGAACCACCTACACACCGAAGCCGTAAATGCCAAAACTGGTCAGGTTTTAAGTTTCACCTAGACAGGGTCATCAAGGAAAATGGGGGGGACCTTTGACAATCTGCCTGCTTCCTGTCCTCATTGAGGCCACTAGTTTTAGTGGCCCTCTGTTAAGTTTGAGTAGATAAATATTTGCAGTAGCAAATATTTCCTGACAATTACAAAAGTTAGTGTTAACTCTTGTAGGTTATCACTGAAGGATCATTAAAAATAACTCAATGTTTGGCTACAATTTATTTTGTATTTGCAATGTCATCAATATTTAATATTTGAGCTATTATTTTATTGGACAATGTATTTTTAGTAATGAAATTCCCAATATTCAAGGACTGTATCATATACAGTAAAGTACACAGCTATGTATGCTAGTGGTTGTGCAAGAATGCATCACTCACCCACCAGCATATGTACTTTAATGACCCATTGTATCTTCTTGTATATAAATAAATAAATAAAATATATGTATGTACAGTATATACATATATATATGTTGTACCTAATAGGCCAAGTTGTCTGAAAAGCTGAAGTTTCCTGAAATATTATATTTTTTAAAACAAAATTTCCTTATGGAATGATAGTTTTAATTACATATTTGATATATTTTTTTATTCATAACTAACAAAGAAACTTGACCTTACCTAACCTATTCTAACTTAACATAACTAAGTCAGTAATTCATGTTCCTAATATAATAGATTATTGTAAGAAAAGAACCAATCTGGAAAGAAATATTTGAAATTAACAAAAATCATTTGGCCTGTTAGGCAAATTGGACCTGGCATACTAGGCCAAGTAATGCAGTTCTGGTTATCAGGCACAAAATATATATACATCTATACGTACACACATATACACACAATATTCCTTTCATTTTTAGTTAACAGAAATTAAACTGTTACTATTAATTTATGCAATTTGTTCATATTTCTATCTTTAAAGTAAATCTAGGGTACTTGTTTTTTTTTAATAGCTGATAATGAATGTTTGTTGGGACTGATATTTCAGAAACAATTACATTAACATTTAATTATTTTTACAATGACCAGCTTTGTCTTAAAGCCGAGAATAAATTTGACAAGATATGAAAAATGTTCTGGATACCAAAGAGCATGATGCCATCTCTTATGCATGACGCCATTTCTTTCCCAACATGGAAGGCACAAAATGTACCACACTGTGGAAGTTAATGGACTCTACTGTAGCAATCAACATAAATAACTATTTTGATCATCATCTGTGTGGAAGGTTATGCTTGCATTAAGCAACTATTGTGAGTTGCATCCTGGGTTAGGTCAGTAGTTGACTTTAAGGGACCTTAATAACCCTAAGCACAGGCTTCCTGTCACCAACAACAGAAATTAAATTAATGCTGAAGAAATCTGTCTATTGAACAAAATATAATCTGTACAATGTGCCTAAATAACACATGATTAATTATGAAGTACTGTTAAGCAAGTGTTACTCTTCCATCTACATGAAAATGTTGACACAAAATCTCATTTAGACTTCTACTTACACACACACACACACACACACACTCTTGCTATCCAACATGATGCTGGGTATTAGGTAGAATCTTGCTACAGCTCTACTCAAAACACTTTCAAAGTGAGCTTAAAATGTCTACTCCTCATGGTTGCATAGATAATATTGTCATTATCTAGTACAACACTATAAGGATGTCATACAAAAGTACTACTACTCTATGTACTTAAAGTCATATGTACAATATGCTATTATACACAGTATATTTTATGGATAAATATTTGTATAAATATAATAATTACCTTGAGTCACAACAATGTGGCAACTTAGGATAATTTAGTCATCATTTTATCCAGAAAGTTTAAAAGAACTTGGATAAAACACAAACAATAGATGTCAATCTAAACTTATATACGGTACATACTTTGGTATATGCATCATAATCAAGTGTTCGTAGCTGAAGAATACACACCGTGAACATGGGCTAGATTTTAGTTCTAGTAATATGACAGCAAGACAGCTTGACTTATGTCCTTTAAACAATTAACACTTTCACATTCTGTAAATATTAAATTGGAATTTTTCAGATATGTTTACAGAAAATTCCAGGAACAATGGAAAATAAAATACAGCTCATCAAATACTGTAGAATAATTTGTATAAAATTTTTATTTATTTTTAACCATGAACTACATGCACATGTGCACACACAAACACACACACACACACAAACACATCAAAATCATACAAAAAGGAAGACATTTTGTCTTAGGAAGTTAATTCCAAGTCATTATACAGTATACAGATCCAAACTGTAGCAGCTACATCAGCACTGCTAGCAAGTACTGCTACACCAATTTGTAAGCAGCTCTGGTCTGAGCGAAGCTGGCAAACCGATACATATAAGAGCATGATAACACACCATCAGATCACTATCAGCACAAAGCAGCCAGGAGCATCACCACCTCAGCCGAGCCATCTCACCAGATGGACTTAGACTATAGGCACCTACCACAACCTGACATCTCTGCCAATTGCAGTTTACAGTCTCGCCTTACAGTTTGTCCGGCCTTGATGTCATCATGACATGCATCATCCATTGTAACCATTATAACAAACTGATATTCTGTTTACCATATTGCATACTTACCATTCCTTCTATAAGGCGTACTGTACCTTAACCTCAGTCTGTAGTCAAATCATCTACAGTACAGAACTAAACATGTAAAGTTTGCAATGGAACATTAACAAATTATTCTTACATCACAATATAAAATAATCCAACCCAAAAATAAATATCTACACACACACACACACACAAAAATAAATTAGGATTTTAAAGGAATATTCAAATTATGGAAAATCTGCTAAAATAACATCACAGGACTTACATATACGTAATTTTAAAACACACAAAAAGTACCATCTGATGTTATACAGTCAAGTCCATTAAATTTTAACAAAGACCTGTCATCTGCTACATTACTGTAAATATGTTTGCAGTAACGATGCATACTGTACCCATGCTAAAGGATACCACTTTCAGTTCCACACCAAGACAATGCTACCACTTACTGTATCACCGTGATCAATACTAACACCTATTTCAAAAGTAATACTGATGAACGACATACTACTGAAAGACAACCATTTACTGCAATACCTAAACAAATGGCCAAATAAACCTGGATACACTACTAGCCTAAATTTAAGCATATAAAAAAAGCTAGAAACGTGACTGACAGGAAACTATTATACAAGGACAAATCTGCACTTGAAATTATGTTTAACACTACAAGGCACTGATCAGTTCATGAGCATCACCATAATCAATCATTTTTGCCAGCTGACAACTTGACACAAAGTTTGACTTAACAGACTTACACATTTCCGTTGCCACAAAGTATCGCACACTTTGAGTATCAACTCATTCCTATGTTGCAATGAAGTAACAAACTTCAAGTGTCAACTCTTGGCTGAAACACTTGGTTTATATAGGCTTCCATTCATAATACAATGGGAAGTAGCATTTGATTAACTTGGATCATCAGAGATTGAAACTCAGGCTACAAAACCATTATCCAACTAACCACACCATGGAGTCAAGCCTGACCTCGGGCCAGGCACAGGGTGTAGAACTCCCGGAACCCCATCAAGCAGGTATCAAGCAAGTATGGATGCACACACAATAACGATGGATACTAGAAGTGTCTGACTGGTACCCAACAGAGACTTTTAGCTCTCCTTGGGTTAGGTGTTTGCTAGATTAGTGCTCTCATTTTTCAGGCCCGGGTTCGAATCTAAAAATGATCCAAGTGAATAAAACTTTGTTTATTCTGGACCAAGAAATCCAATAAGTTTATAGTCTCATGGATGTAAAGTAAGTAAGTAATTATCAAAAGAAGGCACCAAACCGGGAAGGCTATGTAGCACCATCAAATACGCAAAATAATCAGAGGGCGCTAAATATCACCAAGGATGCCAATACGTCATGGATGTAAAATAAATGAAAATAGTTTATAGTATTAAAATAAATAAAATCATGTAACATTCACAATTAGCAATAGTACATTTTCATTAGTGATTGTGAACTTTAAATAACACTCAGACGATAGCTCAGCAAAACAAATTACAAAAGTAATAAAAATAAGACTAAACCAAAAACCTGTCAACTTAAAACTGTTTGAATTTTAACTGGTTAGCTGGTGTAATATCCCAGGGCCCAGATTCACGAAGCAGTTATGCAAGCACTTACGAACGTGTACATCTTTCCTCAATCTTTGACGGCTTTGGTTACATTTATTAAACAGTTTACAAGCATGAAAACTTCCGAATCAACTGTTGTTATTGTTATAAACAGCCTCCTGGTGCTTCGGAGCTCGCTAACTGTTTAATAATTGTAAACAAAGCCGCCAAAAATTGAGAAAAGATATACAGGTTCGTAAGTGCTTGCATAACTGCTTCGTGAATCTGGCCCCTGCATAGGTGGGCACATTTTCTCATATACAAAACCTCAAAGATTGTATTGTCATGTCTCGACTCAAGTTTACTACTATTTAGTCAAAATAACAATTGGGTATAACAATGACTTAAAATAATGAAAAATTATTTCCTGCTTTACTTTCAGTCTTAAGGAATTCTATTCTATATGATTAAATGATCATGAAGTACAAATGTATTAATATTAAATTACAGTGTCTAGAATATGATAAAAGACCCGACAATAGTCCACCCATCAAGAGAAATGTAAGAAATCAAAAAAAAGATAAGATAAAGTTATCTCCAGTGATAGCAGTCATCACAAAGTCAACAAATAAGCGGGGCATCTATTATTCAGTTTAGACAGTACTAGTGAGGAGTGCAAATGTAGGAGCATTCACCTCTTTCTGCCCCAGTAGATTTGCAACAAAACTTGGATTAACATAAGGTCCTTGGAGCATAGAGTCTATACAGTATACAGACGAGGAGTCACAATAACGTGGCTAAAATATGTTGACCAGACCACACACTAGAAAGTGAAGAGACGACGACGTTTTGGTCCGTCTTGGACCATTCTCAAGTTGATTGTGAAGGGTCCACTCAATTGACTCGAGAATGGTCCAGGACGGACCAAAACGTCGTCGTCTCTCCACTTTTTAGTGTGTGGTTTGGTCAACATTGAGTCTATAGGTACCGGGCATGCAACAACCAAAAGAGGTGGGTGTCAAAGATGAACCTCAAGAGAACAAATCCACAACGGCCGTGACGAGGATTCGAACCTGCATCCGGGAGCATCCCAGACACTGCCTTAATCGACTGAGCTATGACAGGGTTAAAAAGAGTTGAAACCGAAGTTCTACTGAACTTACTGGATCCCGTAGCCTCTCCGAGGCACAAACCAGGATTTTACACAACTTCCCCCTGCACCCGAGCTATGTCAATAGGCCGTTCTCCTTCTTCGCCCTTACATCATTACACGTAGAGATCACACTAACATGATGCATCAAATGAACAAATCCACAAGGGCCATGACGAGGATTCGAACCTGCATCTGGGAGCATCCCAGACACTGCCTTAATCGACTGAGCTACGACAGGGTTTGTGCCTCGGAGAGGCTACGGGATCCAGTAAGTTCAGTAGAACTTTGGTTTTAACTCTTTTAACCCTGTCATAGCTCAGTCGATTAAGGCAGTGTCTGGGATGCTCCCAGACGCAGGTTCGAATCCTCGTCACGGCCCTTGTGGATTTGTTCATTTGATGCATCACGTTAATGTGATCTCTGTGTATAATGAACCTCAAGAGTTTAACATCATTCTTGTATAAATGCAGACGTCTACAGTGGCTCAAGAGTGGTTATTATGTATCCCTTTAAGAGTTTAAGGAATACCTAATAACAATAATTAAATATTTATAACTGGAGGCTATAAATAATGCACATCATATTTACATAAATTCATCTAAAGTTTTTATCCATCTTGAGCTCTTTATACAACCTGGCTGAAAAATATAGCTTTAGGTTGACTCCTGTACATCTAACACACACACACACACACACACACACACACACACACACACACACACACACACACACACTTGGCAATGAAATAATGCCAAGGCTGTTTTGAAATCTGTAAAAAATGACAAATAGAGTAAAGTGCTAATTTATTAAAGCTGCTTGTATACAGTTGGCATTGGCAGTGTAGTGGCTTGTGGCTATTCATCCAACATTTAATAGCTTTACACTTCACTCCAAAACTGAGGTACACTTGAGAAAAAGTAAATTGTCTTTGGCAATACACTAGTTCTTATTTCTCTTTCACATCACATTGTACACTAAATAACACTTGTTCTATAATTCTCACTCATTATTGTCCAATAAGTTATTACCCTCTGAATAATATCTCAATGAGCACACAATATGTAATGCACAATGCATCATGCTCAGTATCTAAAATATGTTACTGAATATCAAACACTATTATAGAACACCCAAACAATTCATTGTGATGCATCACTTGACGAGTCGAATGCCATATCCCTGGTACATCCGGCTGACAGAATGGGGGACGGGCTTCCTCTTGAGGCCTTCTCTTCGTTTTCTGTTGCCTTCTTTTTCTGTTGCAGGCAGTATGCATAATACATGGACCATATAGACAGAGGGCGCATGTATCCAATAGCTCTGTATTTGCGCTCCCCATACAAAGCTTCAGGAGTTTCAAAACCTAGGCCAATCTTCTCGTACACTGTGCGATAAACTCCTTCAGCCGTTTTAAATCCTTCTTCAACCATACCCTAAAATAATAAGACCATTAACTAAGTTTACTGAATATTCTGCAAATTAACTAGACTGCACATTGTAAATCAGCCATGCCTGCAAATGGGTGGCAAAAACAGAGTTCAAAGATGAAATGGACATATTGGGCATGAAATTTGACTCTTCTATGACAATGAAGAGCCATGTGCTTAACCTAAACCGAAAGGAAGCAAGGAAACTTACACCCCCTACTGTGCATCTCACACCTTCTTGACAGCAGGGGCTGCAAAACATTTTAAAAAGCACTAGTTCGCTCCCATCTTGAGGTTGCACCCCTCCCTCTCCTGGATTGCCTGCCCTCCATCATTTATCAGAATGTTGGACAAAGTGGAGAACCATGCAAGAAGGCTCATCTCTGGTCTTGACCAAGTCTGGTGGGAATGGTCTGAATATCAAAGCCTCCATCACCATTGCGATGTTGGTGGACTTACTGTTATGTACAAGACCTCATGCTGGAACTGCCTTTCTCAAGAACATCACTCCATCAGCGATCATTCACTCTGAGGCTGACTCGCATCTGGAACTTGTTCGCTACAACAGGTTGATACACGGGAGATCAGGTCAACTGATCACATGTAGGCTCTGGCACACAGTTGGCTACTGGCTAATCCTGTTTCTTATATGACTGTTACTGTACTATATTTAGATTTAAATAAAGATCATTCACCACAAAAAAATAAATTTAGAGGTAGGCTTCAGATGAGCTGAGGTAGAATAACAACTTTTGTTTGCAGTTTCACTAGACAGCCCTAATGAACCCAAGTCCAGGTTAAAAACAAGTCCATGAGAGGAGTGTATACAGTATGTTGTATATGTGCATTACTATAAAAAGAGAACAGAGTGTGTTTATGCAAGACTGTAAATTTAGTCACAATAATGTGGCTGAAAAAAGGTTATGACATTAGGGTCCAGGACAGACCGCAATGATGTTGTTTCATTTCACTTCATATGTGTGGGTATGGTTATCTTGAAGTTATCTTGAGATATCTCGGGGCTTAGCATCCCCGCAGCCCAGTCCTCGACCAGGCCTCCTTTTTGTTACACACCCCCCAGGAAGCAGCCTGTAGCAGCTGTCTAACTCCCAGGTACCTATTTACTGCTAGGTAACAAGGGAATCAGGGTGAAAGAAACATTTTGCCCATTTGTCTCCGCCTCCACCGGGGATCAAACCCGGAACCTCAGAGCTACGAATCCGAAGCGCTGTCCACCGCCCGGGTGGCGCCTGACAGCTGGGTGGACAGTGACAGACAGTGGTGGACAGTGACAGCGACAGACAGGGGTGGACAGCGACAGCACTATGGCATTTCATGGGACAGCCTAAATGGTTATTTAAGGCTAGAATTATTTATATTAATTTATCAGTAGCTTTACAAACCATGGTTGAAACTTACACAATTCTCATAATTGGGAACAGGAAACTTATCCGGATTATAGATGTTTCCCTAGGCCTCCTATTTACTGCTATGTTAACAGGCATCAGCTGACCTCCAGATTCTCGATAGTGAGCCAAGAACGTAGACCACTACACTACAGCACCAACTATACATAGTATGGGGCACGTCTAACAAATTTATGTAAGAAATTTAAAGGTAAGGTTATTTAAAATAACCCAGCACTAGTGTTGATAGTGCTACGGCCTCACATGCATGGGGTCCACAGTTCCAGACCCATACAGTCCAGGAGAATGGAATTGGGTTATTTGTTTCAACCGTGTTGTAAACTGGTTGGCAGATTGTGTTCCAGGGAAAACTAGAGGGGCAAAGGATAAAATCAACTGTATGATAGTAGAGCTGTAAGCCTGCTAACAAGAGGTAAAAGTCATCTACACTTGTTCTGTCCCATGACTCAAAACAAATTAGATTTTTTTTTACAGCAATGGTGAATTATTTGTATTTTCAAGTACATAGGTTATAGCCAAAGGGTTAATCACATGGATAATAATGCTGATGACAAACTTGATGACATAATAATACTGAAACTTAATCATCAAACTAAGTTCTTTTAGAAAGAAGTTGTATACTTTGGCTTACCTCAAAGATCATTGTTGCAGCCAAGCCATAAGTGACGCCCACCCACATTTCTTCACTCTGTAGCGTGTAGCGATCAATGCTACCATCTGGGTTCATACCATTGACTGCACCCATTTCTCCATTATTGAACTGCAGCACATTATATTCATAGAGAAGTTTCAGCACTGATTTGACACAATCACGCTGAAAGACCTAAAGGAAAAAGTTTTGAAAGCCCTAAATTTTCATATATGGTAATACATAATGCACATAATGTATTACCATATATGAACAGTATACATTATGTACCCAGTACATAATGTATAATAATTATCTAAGTGTAGTTACTGGATGAGAGCTATGCTAGTGGTGCCCAGTCTTCAACTTACTCTTTGTCATACGACACTCTGAAACTACTGATGGAACAGTAGGTGGCAGCTTCCACCACCTTCTCACTTAACTTGTTACAACCATCTATCACTCTCTTTGCAGAAGTGAACTTTCTTATTTTTGTCCAGCAGCTTTGTTTCCTGAGTTTGAACCTATGTCCTCTTGTTCTTGATGTTGCAGTTTTCAAAAAATTCTTTTTTGTCACTTTTATCTATACCTGTTACTATTTTGTACATAGTGATCATATCACTTCTTTCTTTCATCTTCGTTATATTTAACACATCTAACCTCTCCTTGTAGCTTTTTCAGTTCTAGGTAGGAGCCATTTAGTTGCATGTCTTTGCACCTTTTAGTTAATTATAAACTTTAGAAATTATTAGTTTAGGAATTTGCAGTTTATTTATATATTTGGGGGTAATAAACGATTTTATTGAATTTTATGGTGTTGAGCCAATTTTCCCCAATTATTATTTATGATTTTTAAGATCCTAGTTTATGGTTTTATAAGCTTCCTGTGGACCTTCTAAGCACTCGCATATTTTAAATATATTCTTCCTTGTCTGATTTAAGCAGCATTTAAAGTAAATTCAACTCTCTCCTTTTCGATTTAAATGGGGATACACATTCTTGGTATTCCTACGGCTATTGACTGGTCCTTCCCTGCAGTTACTTAGTTTAATTACATGGTTAATAGGGAAGGTGGTGGCAGCTGTTTAATGTCTCTATAATAAGCTTTGGGTATAACCCAGGTTTTGTGTACTCACCTAGTTGTGTTTGTGGGGGTTGAGCTCTGGCTCTTTGGTCCCGCCTCTCAACTGTCAATCAACTGGTGTACAGATTCCTGAGCCTATTGGGCTCTATCATATCTACATCTGAAACTGTGTATGGAGTCAGCCTCCACCACAACACTACTTAATGCATTCCATTTGTTAACTACCCTGACACTGAAAAAATTCTTTCTAACGTCTCTGTGGCTCATCTGGGTACTAAGTTTCCACCTGTGTCCCCTTGTTCGTGTTCCACCCGCACTAAAGAATTTGTCTTTGTCCACCCTGTCAATTCCCCTGAGAATTTTGTAGGTGGTTATCATGTCTCCGCTTACTCGTCTGCTTTCCAGGGTTGTGAGGTTTTTTTTTTTTTTTTTTTTTTTTTTTTGAGATATATACAAGAGTTATTACATTCTTGTACAGCCACTAGTACGCGTAGCGTTTCGGGCAAGTCCCTGGAATACGATCCCCTGCCGTGAAGAATCGTTTTTTCATCCAAGTACACATTTTACTGTTGCGTTAAACAGAGGCTACAGTTAAGGAATTGCGCCCAGTAAATCCTCCCCGGCCAGGATACGAATCCATGACATAGCGCTCGCGGAACGCCAGGCGAGTGTCTTACCACTACACCACGGAGACTGCTTAAGGTAAGGAGACTGCGGAGGTTCAGCTCCCTTAGCCTTTCCTCGTAACTCATTCCACTCAGTTCCGGAACTAGTCTGGTGGCATACCTCTGAATCTTCTCTAACTTCATCTTGTGTTTAACTAGTTATGGACTGTGTGTACTGGTAACCGTGGCATCAGAATTTCCTAGCGCACGTGGCATTTGGTTATCAATCACCAAGTTGTACCTGTAGCACTGGGCTCAGGTTACAGTAGGGAACAACGGTGAACACCATAACCGTTAACTAACGACCAGTTAAGACAGAGTAAGTGACGTTAAGGTCATTTAAAGTCAAGTCTGTTACCTAGAGAAGAGAGGCATCAGTCTGGTCTATTACATCATATTCAACCTATAACCCAAAAATTATAGTACTCATTGAAACTATTTGTCAAACATACACAAATTTACTGTTGTGGACATAAAAGATCATGTTTTTACTTAAGTATACAATTTTCATAAACTGCTAAAAACAGCAGAAAGGGACATGTAGAAATACATAATGTAGTTTCAAAAGAGGTTGTATATTGTAGTCTATTAAGCCATCAAGAAAAGTATTTATCTTTAAGGAGCTACAACTTCAAAATTATAAAAATTCAAAATATTTTCATGCCAATAATGACCTTTTTGGGTACTGACCTCGACACCAATATTGGACAGAGACAGGTACCAATGGCCTACCAGCTGGTCTGACATGATGCTCTTACTGTGAGCTGCATCACAGCAATCGAACTTGTAATATTTACCTGCAAGTTTAATGGACAATTATTAATACAATGTAACTGAAAAACATTGGGGGGAAAAATCTGTGGCAATAGATTATAATAAATTCATTTGTATTTATGTTATTTTCTGTGCAATTTAACAACATTTTAAAGCTATCCCACATGGTTGCTTCCTAAAGCAAAATCCTAATCAGTCAAGGTTGATAAGACATTCAAGTTAATGTGCCAGGGCACTCAACCCTGTGGGCTGAGGCACACGACCTGCTGGGCTGAGGCACTCAACCCTGTGGGCTGAGGCACACGACCTGCTGGGCTGAGGCACACGACCTGCTGGGCTGAGGCACACGACCTGCTGGGCTGAGGCACTCAACCCTGTGGGCTGAGAAACTCATCTTGCCAGGCTGCAGCACCTATCTTGGTAGGCCGGGGTACTCACCCGCAGCAGGCTGGATTACTCATCTTAGAAGACTGGGATACTCTTCCCAACAGGACGGGTATCATGCGACATGAACAGGACGCATGACATGGAGCAGGCGCTTCAAGACTTGTCCTAAATAGTGACAAAAAGCGCACACCCAGAAAAAGGGATGGCAAATAGATGAGACTTACTAATGTGCAAAGCACATTATGAGTGATACAGCCCACTGGGACTGTTAACAGTCACAGCAACTGAGCAGAGGCAACTACCCAGCTGATAAATGTAGCAACAAGAAACAACCTGGCACTATTGAATCCTCTCGACTCCAAATCCATAACAACCATCAATAAAGGGGAAGTGAAAAATGACAGGTGAGGGCTTTGGCATTCTGAATAACTTCCCACAGGAAAAAAAATAGGAGGCATAGGTGAGCTTTGTGGATTAAAGACTGACTAAAATTGTTTTTTAACCTCCCATAAAATCATAGGCACAGAAAATGGACAACTGTCTGAAGAAAACTGGGGACGTCTAGGTAAACAAGACAAAGAATCCTTGCTGCAGGGTAAATACCCTAACCCTGATGTGCCCGATTGTCACCAGATGGCAGCCCAGGTTGAATCAGCTTGCCCTTCACTTACCCTAAGATGGCAGCCCAGTTCATCTGGGGTCTCAAGCAGCTGGCTCCTTCACTTACCCTATGCAAAATCCCACAAATCCACAGGTGATAAGCAAACAGGATGAGAAGCTACTGGAGACCCACCAACAAAGGGAGTTTCATTACATTCAGAGTTTTAATTCTTGGAGGGACCCTCTGTGGTTCCCGAGTTTACTTGACAAGAATATAACTAACAAACAAGACAACAACATTTAGATTAACAAACAAATAAAAAGCTAGACATTACATACCACACATTACATTGAACCTTCCCACTCCGAACCCTCCCTGGGATAACCCTAACAGCAGCTCAGTGATCCAGCTGACATCTTAGGGTAAAAGTATGACTCTTCAATGAACATGAAAAGCCACATGTTAAACCCGACATGCAAGTTGGCCAAAAAACTTACAGCCCTGTGGCACATTTCTCGCCTTCTTGATATCATGGGTTGCAAAACCTTATATGAACAAGGTAGAGAACTGTACAAGAAGACTAAACTCCAGTCTTGACTCATTCTGGTTGGACTGGAAAGTACATCAGAGCCTTCAACACCAGAGAGATGTTGAGGAGCTTATCGTTATGTACAAGGTCAATTTTCTCAAAATTCCCGACCTGGCCCAACTTCATAGGCAACCAGACGTCAGCAACTGCAACACAAGGTGCTCTGCCATCAACAGCCGCATGCTGGTCGTGCCATTCTCTTAGAACATTACCTCCATCAGCAATTACCACACGTAGGTTGACCCACATTTGGAACATGTTTATTTAACATGTCAACAAGGAGAGGGAGGGAGAGTGCAAGAGTGTGTGTGCAACAGTGAGCAAAAGAGAGAATTTGTTTCATCTGTTGTATAAAATATATAATACGATACAGAGTATACATACCATTCCATAGCTTTTCCTGGAGTGTTAATTTGGCTTTAGCAAGAGCTTCGGCAAACTTTATCTCCTCAGATTCATCATTAAGTTTAACAGCCATCTCCACCATGACAGCCAAAGCTGCCACCCATAGTGAGGAACAGTAAGCGGAAGGCCCATGCATGATCCAAGAATCATATGTTTGATCGGCTTCCCCTTCATTTTCAATTAGCCCGTCACCGTCTCGATCATAGGTAAAGCAGCGATCCATCACGGCTCGGCATACAGGCCACATGTGTGTTATGTAATCCTGGTCTTTAAAGAAACTGTAATCTCTGAAAACCTGAAATATTTTTTTTCAGTAAAATACACTGCAATGGAAAGAAAATAATACCAACTATTGAAATACTTATGGAGTGATCAATGTTAAAACATACTAATGTTATTCTGTAATCTGTACTGTGGCTTCAACACCAATGACATGATAGGCAGCTGTTTATCATACTGAAGCATCTAAGTACAACCTGTTCTCTCACCCGATACATCATATTCTTAACGCAATTAACAACCTGTTAAAATTGCCAAGTGTTAGTCAAATTCAAAGCACTGCAATATTAACCTTTTCTATGCATCGGCCTCAACAGGTTAGGTAGGATGCTCGGGTTCATACATTTCTAATTTGGCAAAATAGTTGCACTTTTTTGTACAAAGTGATCAATTCAGAGAATGAATGGACTGCTTAGCAAGTGGTCTTACCTGCAAAACAAACTTAAGATTTAGATCCTTCCAAAAGCTGGTGTCATGTATCTGGTAGGCATTAACTCGCACAAATGGCTCATCCTCTGAAAGATAATTAGGGAAGATATAGAAGCATGCAAACAAAATTTCCCAAAGAAATCACAAATACGTGATATAGCTACAAGAAAATATTGAAGCCATACGTTAGGATCAAAGCCTAAAGAAATAACAGTTGCATAAAGAGCGCGGAGTGTAATGTTGACCAAACCACACACTAGAAAGTGAAGGGATGACGACGTTTCGACTTGAGAATGGTCTAGGACGGACCGAAATGTCGTCGTCCCTTGACTTTCTAGTTTGTGCTTTGGTCAACATATGCAGGCGATGAGTCACAATAACGTGGCTAAAGTATGTTGACCAGACCACACACTACAAGGTGAAGGGACGACAACGTTTCGGTCTGTCCTGGACCTTTCTCAAGTCGATTGAAATCAAGTCCAAATCAAATCGATTTGGTCAACATATTTCAGCCACGTTATTGTGACTCTTCATCTGCACACTGAGCGTAATGAAACTCTACTTTCTGGGTGGCGCCTCAGTGGCACCTCCACCTCAACAACCTCGGGGCACAGGAACTCGAGGGTCACTCTTGAAACACTAGAGATTTTCGTGGCCATCACTGCCCACTGAGAGCAAAATATATAGAAATATACTGTACTTATAATTATCACTAAAAAATACTTTCCACTAGCGTGAAAAAGTTGTTCATGTGTGTTACCCAAGAGTAATTACCCAAGTGTAGTTACAGGATGACAACTATGAGTTTGTGCGTGTTTCCACGTGTGTGTTATTCAGATGCATATAGATTCTTGTTATTAATCTATTAAGTATTACTACAATAAATCTAAAAAACAATCAACTCAATAAGCCATACCTGAAACACTGAGCATATTTATTGACTTTATAAAACAAATACTGTATTTTGTCTACTGTATTTGAAAATCCACATTTAACCACTCAACAAAAGTAACCACTCTAATATTAGCCTCTGTGTCTTAGAAATAAATTATTAGTAGTACTATTATTATTATTATTATTACAATAACCTACATAAAACAAGTCAAATTAATCATTCCGTAACCTAACAGTGTCTATTAATCCTGGAAAAGATGATAGTTGACAGTGGACCACCATTGAGATGACCAGCACGTGTTCAATACAGGTAAAAATTAAGTGAAGATTTTTAAACAGTAGCACAGAAAGATAATCACTACATGCCAGCTGGCTTTTAGTGTGATAACACCTACAGCATCCATGTCTCAATAAGAATGTTTACTCACCAGGATCACCAGCATCATGAGGAACAGCATTTGCCAACTTTCTGACACCTTTATTTCCACGAAAAAGATGAGTGCGTGGCGTGAGGTCGGCCGATATCGTCCACTGGGCCATGTCATACTGCAGTGACTTCTGCAGTTCAGGCCAGAGCATCACCAACGCCCACGATGCATAAAAGTGTACATCATATGTATTGTACATGCGATACTCGTGACTTTCCAGGTATGCAAATCGACCAAATTCAGGCCTGTGGAGATGAGCCATACTTTATGAAAGATTTTAAAATATTTAATAAAACATCTAATTTAAAATATGAATATCAGATTTGAGTGAATAAGAAACACTAATATCCCAGCCCATACATTATGAAATAAAATAAAGGTGATAGTGTTTCGGTCCATCCTGGGCCCTTACCAAGTTTAAACCGTTTTGTCTCGATATTGGTGCACAACGGACCTAAATGTCATCACTGACATTTTATTTCATATGTGTTGGTTTGGCTATTTGTTTTCTGCCGTTATTGTGACTTGAAAAGCATCTGCACAACTACAGTACTTTCTATTCAAGACACCCAGATGTTCCCTCAGGCAATACTGCTCAATGTCCAATTGGGCAGAATAACAAGTGTCAGGAAAGGGTGATAGGAAATTGCATTGTTGCAACAGTTGCAGTGTTGGTGCGGTGGTGCAACAGGGATCTTTTCATACCATTCTCTCAAGTCATATTGATACTAGCAATTCACTGGAGTAAAGCTCATTTCTAACCTAGAGTCACTGCAGAAAGTTCACTCATAAAAACTCTAGAGTTTGTTATGCATTACTTGACATCACAGGGGGCTTGAGTGCTGCCATCTGATAGCAGTCAGAAGCAGCGGCTAGTTTGGGAAACTAGCAGTTGGGTCAGAAGACTACTTGGTAATCCCTGTGATGCTAAGTATGGTTTGGAAATGTTTTGAGTATTTACAGGTTTACTTTCTATGGTTATTTGGGGCTGAACTCATCTCCAATGGACTTCTAGCACCAGAATCATCCAGCAATAGAGTTTTAAATGATCACTGCTGCACTGGAGTGAGATGCCATTCCTCTCCTTACAATCAGTGACTAATACAATGGGGTATTTAGTGATCTTGCCTTAGGAATAATTCTGTGCAATGAGCTAATAGAAAGAACAATTTTTCTTTGTAAGCGACTCGTCTACAGTCTAACTCACCGTGAATCATATGAAGGCAATGAAGTATTTACAGGCTGTGGCATCTCTAGCCAGACTGATCCACCATCTGATATGAAGTACAGCTCATTGAACACAGCACTCTTAAACCAGTCTGGTAAATCTCTGAAAAACACAAATTTACCAAATGAGTGAAAATGTGAGGATAAGAGCTGGTATGTCATGTAGTGAGAGTTTCTGCAAGTGCTACATCAATAATGTGAGGATAAGAGCTGGTACGTCATGTAGTGAGAGTTTCTGCAAGTGCTACATCAATAATGGGAACATAATGTTTAATTTATAGTTAACAAGTGAAGAGAAAATAGGAAAGCAGTATAGACAAAGCTAGCTTAAGACATACATCGCTTATGTGGAAGTATGTAAATGAGCAGCACTGTAGTGCATAGTCAACCTGTCTACCAGCATTTAATTGCCAAAGTGACCAACTTAGTTTCAAATGGTAGTCCTCCCAGCTTCAATGTTTTATGTACAGGCTTGTCATGTGTTACAAAGATACTTTAAAAAATGATGAACAAGAGAAGATAAAATTGTCACACATGATATCCCTGGCTTGCAGAGTGAAGTACAATGTCCATAATCTGCCCTGGGGTGAATCCTCAGGTTGAACCCAGCCCGAGACCAGAATGCGACGTGTTTCCCGGCCTTCAGTGGTTCCAAACAAGCCAATGAGAGCTCACTTTGCAACCACAGTGGTTAATTCTGATTTAGACTTTAAAAAGTCGACTGAAATTCTCATTCATAGAAGCACTCGCACAGAGGTTGTCCTCTTGACTCAAGCCAGGTTCAACAGTTCAACACTATATTTACTAATCAGTATATATCAGGGTTGGTGTGGTAGCCACCCCACTTACCTGCCCAGGCCTAGTTTTTTCAGTGTAAAAAACCAGCATTGAATGTAATGAAATGCCATTTTCTGGGTGAGACCCGGATGCTCCCTGGAGCTATACCAGCTGATAAGCTAATGTCAGACTTTGGCATCAGTCATGTGTATGGAGTTCTAGGACCTACCAGGGACCACAGCCAGAACCTGGCCCCCTCAGAGAGGCAAGGGGAGCAATGGCCTATAGAAACCCCAGTGTGGTTGGAAGCATTCTATGTCTGTCATCGACCGGGTCAAGCATCCAGAAAGGTAAGCATTCCAAGACAAACCCCTATTCTGGTTAAAATTGCTACCAAAAGCCAAACTAGTGGATAGAACTCCCCAACAGAAAACAAGCAAACTATTATGACGTCACACGTCACCGCGCCGCTGTCTGCGCAGCTCCCCCCTCCCCAGGAGGGGGAAGGGGGTGCCCCAGGCCTCTCACGCTGGCTATCCACCCATCAGTTCTGAAGCTGGATGTCAAAACACATGAAAAACCGCCGACTGGAGGGAGGGAGGGTTGCCGGGGAGCCTCCGGGTCTCACACAGAAAATGGCGTTTCATTACATTCAACGCTGGTTTTCTGGGGGGAGCCCCGTCGGCTCCCCGGAGCTAACTACCCACAGAGGAAGGTCAAAGGGACAGAACTGGGAGGCGGACACCACACACTCCTCAATGGAAGCGAGACAACCAGCAGCAAACGCCAACCCAAGGCGACACAGCCCCAAAAGGGCCCGGGAACAACACGAGACAACGAGCAGCAAGGCCCCTGTACGAACGCCAAAAGATCCATGCCCGAATGGCAGCAAGGACACGCCGCCAAAATGGTAGCAAGAGCAGTGAAGCCACGAATGAATGCCAAAGGCATGAGGAAAGAACACAGGCAATCTAGCCACAATAACACGGCGGACAACCCGGGATACCTTCACATGCGAACAGGAAAGAACAGAACCGGATCAACTCAAAGCGCGCCCCGGACATAAAGGCCGCGGCACGCAAATAACAGAGGAGGGCCGCCACCGAACACAAAACACGACACACCCCCGGCCCGACCAACCAAGCACCAACAAACCAAGGACCCCTCCGGAACACAGCAGCCCCATCCCGTGCCAGAAAAGATGGAGACGGCTGCCACCGAACAACCAAAACGCCAAGACCGAAGGAGCAGAAACCCCTGCGGAGGAGAGCAAGAAGCCCAGCGACCTGACCCCCCAGAGGCAAATGCCAACAGGAAAAAAGAGCCGATGAAAAACAAACCTGAACCGAAGGGGCACCACCAACCGAGGAGAAGACAGAGCACGCTGACCAGAGACCAGGACGGTACAAGCAGCGCACAAACAGAGGTGGTGAAACAACGCACAAGACAGCTTACTAACGGTGCAGAAGCAACACCAAGACCGAAAGCAAGCCAAAGCGGCTTCGCCAGCGCCACACGAAGCGAAGCAACAGTATGGGGGTAAGATAACGGCCCCCAACCCCCACCAGAAAAACCAAGCCGACGCTAACAACCACAGCCACCTAAGAAGGAACAGGAGGAAAAGGAAGGACCGCCAAAATACCCCATACAGCCACCAAGAAGAAACACGCAGGTGGGACACCAACAACGAAGCCACCAGACCACCAACCGGAGGCGAGACACGCGAGGCAGAACGTAATCAGCCCCGACAAGGCTCATCCAAGCCCAGGAAAAGGCGAAGCCGCAGGAAGATCTCGGGTGCGACAACCAAAGAAGCCCAAGTTGGCAAAAAGAAGATGGAACCCCACCCCGACCCCGAACCCACAGACGGTAAGGAACCGAATGGAGCTAGGAAGGGGGAATCCAGGTGAAAGACAAGAGGGCATGGAAGGAACCGAAGTAACCAACATCCCCAAGTCCCAACACGAACCAAAACGGTATTGGGGAGCAAACGAACCGGGGAACAAACAAACGAGAGCGTTGCCACCACCAAAGCTCAACGTGCAACGCCCCTGCTGCCTGCACCCGCTTAGTCAGCACACAACTGGGTAACCGTGCTACAATGAGCAACAAAACTCGCAGGACTCCGGGTCGAAGGTGTCACCGACCCCACAGGCAGCAGACGGAGGCAAAACAAAAAGTCATCCCGAGGCAAGGGGCGAGAGCAACCCTCAAACTCACTGGAAGCGAGGGGGAACTCCGGGGTCACATCCATCGGACCCACGCACCCCCAGGGGTTTCCCAGGGTCCCAAGCGTTTACTATAATGTAACAGTGCAAGTATTTTGCACTCTTTCATGTATAATTGTGAGTTGTAATTGTGGGTGTGTGTGTGTGGGTAATTGTGAGGAGCAAGATGGTAGTGGAAGAGCGAGCCAGCCCAGCTTGTGCTGTCAGCAGTACTATTTAACAAGGAGCCCGTTGTACTGGCTTGCGAGAGTACCCACCCCGGGCACGGCCAGCGAGGTGTTTTGAGCAGTTAGTGACCGCCTTGCACAGAGAGAAGGTGACCAGCCAGTCTTCCCACCCTGACGGGTGACACCCCAGGTACCCTCAGGGTGCATCCATCTGAGTTGAGAAGGTGAGAGTTCAGTTATGCATTGTCTTTAACTAGAAGTGTGTCTTAGTGGTGACAAGCATGTGGAGTCTGAACCATTTAGCCATGAATGGTGTGGGCGTGTATGGAGTGGGTGATCCCCCCCCCCTTTTAATTTGGTCAATATAGTGTTAAAATAATAGGACGTCAAAATGTTAAATAGTAAGAACTATGGAAATTTAAATAATTTGAAATAATTAAATTCAATAAATGTCTGTGTGTAGAATAACAAGCTTGACTTTTGTTCAGTCCTCTTTTTGAATCAATGTCCCCCTCAAGTAAGAGTTAAGGCTAGAGAAATAACTAGATGAACAAGTGAGAAATTAAGCAGTGTTCCTGTTGCATTTTTTAAGTGGAATTAAGATTTAGTTTGTGAATGAGACAGGTGGTGGCAGCTTATATATTAGAATATGTAAAGTAAAATTAATATCAGTACTGTATAACATCTTAGAATAATAACATCATAGATAGAACAACAGTCAGTCAACTCTCCCTACTCTCTATTATTTCTCCTCTTACATCACTCTACTCCTCCTCCTCCTCCTCCCTTTTCTCCCTCCTGCTTCCCCTCTTCCCGTTCGCTCCCCGTTTTCTATTCCCGCTCACCTCTCTCTACCTCAGTTCCTACCTCAACCTCCCCCATGTTCTATCCACCCATCCTTCATCCCTCTTTCCTCCTCCCCTCCTTCTACCTTTACTTTGCTTTACTTAACTTTCCTAATCTTCCCCCCCCCCCCGTTACAATAATAGGACTCGCGCTCAGGTAATCCCAGGCAGGGTACTGCTAACCGGTGCCCAAAGCTACCAAACAACTTTCTAAGAGCTGAACCCCCGGGACATGTACACTCATGGGGACCTAGCAGGGGAAACCACCAGAATAATACTCAGAACACAAGGGACACAGGGGGGGGCAAGAACGAAGGCAGACCCCCCACCAGGTAGATGAACAAAAAGAAAAAGAAAAACCCCGCAAGAGGACAGCGTACTCAGGCGGAACAGAGCCGGCCGCCATCTAGGTGAAAACAGGCTGCACAGCACCCTGCGCCCTGCCAGTGCAAAACTGCCCCTTACCCTAAGGCGAACAAGGGAGACAGAACACCCGAGCACACAAAGAGCGGCCGAAAACTAAGCAGTAAACGCCTAGCAGGGGGCAGAACCCAAGGAACTTGTGGAAGATAGTCCCAAGCCCCAAGGGCAGTACTTACAGGGCACCTAGGGAAGGGAACCCTAGGCGCATGCAGCCCGAGTACTGGAGACACACACCCAGCTCACGCACCACCTAGAAGACAGACACCACACTCTAAGTACAGTGCTGAAATAACTATTGGAGCCGGAGCACACAACCGGTGCCTATAGCATCAGCCGAAGAACTGATGGGTGGATAGCCGGCGTGGGAGGTCTGGAGCTCCCCGTTCCCTCTCCCGGGGAGGGGGGAGCTGCACAGACAGCGGCGCAGTGACGTCATACTAGTTCGCTTGTTTTCTGTTGGGGAGTTCTATCCACTAGTTTGGCTTTTGGTAGCAATTTTAACCAGAATAGGGGTTTGTTTTGGAATGCTTACCTTTCTGGATGCTTGACCCGGTCGATGTCAGACATAGCCATCCAACCACACGGGGGTTTCTATAGGCCATTGCTCCCCTTGCCTTTCTGAGGGGGCCAGGTTCTGGCCGTGGTCCCCGGTAGGTCCTAGAACTCCATACACATGACTGATGCCAAAGTCTGACATTAGCTTATCAGCTGGTATAGCTCCGGGGAGCCGACGGGGCTCCCCCCAGAAAACCCAGGCGGGTTTAAAACAAAAATTAGTTTTAATATGGGCTAACTTAGTTATTTCTACAGGTATTATTATATTATATATTATATTATAGTATTATTATATATAATATTATTATATTACATTAAGATCATGAATTATTGGCTTAATTATGTTAGGTTAGGATAGGTTAGGTTTGATTAAGTTAGATGGATTAGGCTAAGTTTAATCAAATTTCTGTTAGTTAACTCAAAATAAAAAAAAAATCAAATCATATATAATATAATGCAAAGCTTAACCATTCTACAGGAATAAAATTGTGAAAATATATTATATCAGGAAAATTCAGCTTGTTAGGCAACTTGGCCTATTAGGTACAACATACATATACACTCCACATTGATAATACACACACACACACACACATACACACACACACACACACACACACACAGCCGAAGAAATATAAGAAAATTCACTTTCGCAAACAGTGGTAGACGGTTGGAACAAGTTAGGTGAGAAGGTGGTAGAGGCCAAAACTGTCAGTAGTTTCAAAGCGTTATATGACAAAGAGTACTGGGAAGACGGGACACCACGAGCGTAGCTCTCATCCTGTAACTACACTTAGGCAATTACACTTAGGTAATTACACACATGGAGAACATAAGGCTTACTTGTCCTGGAGGATGGGATTCTGCCAGGCCTCAATATCATCCTCCCATTTCTTATAGTAGTGAAGGGCGTACGCAGCCATCTCCTGCGCTGATGTGTGCTCATCACCAAACCAGCGTACGTATCGTCTGTTGGACTGAGAGTTTAGCGAGATATTCCAACGACTCCTAAAGCAGGTGTTAAATGCATTCTCAGCCCACAATATATTTACTACCATTCACCTCTTCCAGAAGAAAATGAAGCACAATAATAATAATAATAATACAGTAATAATAATAAATAATAATAATAATAATAATTAATAATAATAATAATGATGATAATGATGAAAATAATAATAATAATAATAATAATAGTACAGTGGACTCCTTACATTTGGATTCTGACAATAAAATTCTCCATATAATGTAAACAATCTCAGCCAGTTATGGTTTCTAGACTAAAGTAAAATGGATACTAACCTGATCTGCTTATCTACAACAGAGATAAAAGTCAATAAATTTCAAAATTAAACAAATTAAGTTATTAAGTGTAGATCAAATGAAAAGCTTCTTTTCAAGTAGCCACTCAGTAGATTCTTAATACTGTTGAATGCAATGATATACCCCCTTCTTGGGCATCACTTCAGTAGTTCCCAAGCTTATTAACTGTTACACCAGGCAATGCCAGATATCTGGGGGGAAGTGCCAACTAGGGACAAGAATCCTTACAAGGAGAAAATCCATAGGAGTCGTGATGAGGATTCGAACCTATAGAGTGGGTATTCCCACACACATGCCCCAGACAACTAAGCCACGACATATTTGTCTGGGGCAGGTGTGTGGGAATACCCACTGCATAGGTTCGAATCCTCATCACAGCTCCTAAGGATTTTCTCATTGATGCATGATGTTAGTGTGATTACTCTGTGTAGTCCTTACAACGTTCCCATTCCCCTTTATGAATGTAATCAAAGATCAATCAATACTAAGGCAAGCTGCCACAGAAGCAATGATAGGGAGGCTACAAGACATCCAGGCAAGCTGCCACAGAAGCAATGATAGGGAGGCTACAAGACATCCAAACTCAGGGAAATGTTTTGTAGAAGTGAAAATAACCAAAACAAAACTATGAAAACCACTAGAAAACATTCCTAACAATGTAATGTTTAGACATGCTCCTTTGCCACCAAGTGGCAGCCCAAGTCTCCCTGGGGTCTAGGCGATGAGCCCACCTCACTCTTCAGCCCAGCTGCAACCCACTACAGTACCATGGGATACAAGGCAGCCACAGTGCTGAGGTGATGCCCAGAGAAGAGCACTTCATTACATTTAACACTGTATATCAGGGCAGCCTCCTCAACAACTTCCCTGATCTTTCTTCCCATAGTGCATAGAATAATGAAAACCTGGCTGTACATAACAAAGATAATGACATAATAGTCATGATGAAATCTGGAAGAGGCAGGATGAGACTTAGCCTGAACCCAAGCAGAGAAAGGACACAGGCATTGGACACGAGTGACCAACTCACCACTAAACATGTCAGGATGCTAACATGTGGAAGCTGCAAACACAAAGTCAAAGAAATGTAAGGAACCATTTGTATCATTTTCAAACCCTTCACCAGGCATTATTCCTGTCTGTTGCAGTTTTAATTATTATTGTCTTTCTTTTCCTGGTATTGGTGGAGAGTCATCTACTACCCAACAATGTCACCTGATATAGGTGTTGCTTTCTCAGCCTCTATTTTTGGGTTCAAGGATTGACTTTGCTTCTCCACTCCTGAAGTTAACTCTGACATTCTTGAACCTGTGCCCAGTCGGTCCTCCTCCAGAGCCTGCTTGGTCCCTGGATGTTGTGCTCGACTTCTTATCCATGCAATTCTTATCCATGACGTGGCGCAGTCGATTAAGGCGCATCTGGGATCATCCTGGACGTAAGTTTGAACCCTCGAGGGAGCCGGTCGGCCGAGCGGACAGCACGCGGGACTTGTGATCCTGTGGTCCTGGGTTCGATACCAGGCGCCGGAGAGAAACAATGGGCAGAGTTTCTTTCACCTTATGCCCCTGTTACCTAGCAGTAAAAATAGGTACCTGGGTGTTAGTCAGCTGTCACGGGCTGCTTCCTGGGGGTGGAGGCCTGGTCGAGGACCGGGCCGCGGGGACACTAAAAGCCTCGAAATCATCTCAAGATAACCTCAAGATAACCTCCTCACGGCCCTTGTGGATTTATTCTCAGCTTCTTGTAATAACCTCAAGTCTGTCTTCTCCATTCAAGGACGTGACATAGAAGGTTCTCTTTTCGTTAGCTCTGGTCACAGGTAAGAGGGCTGGTGAACTACAGTACAGTACAGTATTAGCTCTGGTCACAGGTAAGAGGGCTAGTGAACTACAGTACAGTACAGTATTAGCTCTGGTCACGGGTAAGAGGGCTGGTGAACTACAGTACAGTACAGTATTAGCTCTGGTCATGGGTAAGAGGGCTGGTGAACTACAGTACAGTATTAGCTCTGGTCATGGGTAAGAGGGCTGGTGAACTACAGTACAGTACAGTATTAGCTCTGGTCACAGGTAAGAGGGCTAGTGAACTACAGTACAGTACAGTATTAGCTCTGGTCATGGGTAAGAGGGCTAGTGAACTACAGTACAGTACAGTATTAGCTCTGGTCATGGGTAAGAGGGCTAGTGAACTACAGTACAGTACAGTATTAGCTCTGGTCATGGGTAAGAGGGCTAGTGAACTACAGTACAGTACAGTATTAGCTCTGGTCATGGGTAAGAGGGCTAGTGAACTACAGTACAGTACAGTATTAGCTCTGGTCATGGGTAAGAGGGCTAGTGAACTACAGTACAGTACAGTATTAGCTCTGGTCATGGGTAAGAGGGCTAGTGAACTACAGTACAGTACAGTATTAGCTCTGGTCATGGGTAAGAGGGCTAGTGAACTACAGTACAGTACAGTATTAGCTCTGGTCATGGGTAAGAGGGCTAGTGAACTACAGTACAGTACAGTATTAGCTCTGGTCATGGGTAAGAGGGCTAGTGAACTACAGTACAGTACAGTATTAGCTCTGGTCATGGGTAAGAAGGCTGGTGAACTACAGTACAGTACAGTATTAGCTCTGGTCATGGGTAAGAGGGCTAGTGAACTACAGTACAGTACAGTATTAGCTCTGGTCATGGGTAAGAGGGCTAGTGAACAACAGTACAGTACAGTATTAGCTCTGGTCATGGGTAAGAGGGCTAGTGAACTACAGTACAGTACAGTATTAGCTCTGGTCATGGGTAAGAGGGCTAGTGAACTACAGTACAGTACAGTATTAGCTCTGGTCATGGGTAAGAAGGCTGGTGAACTACAGTACAGTACAGTATTAGCTCTGGTCATGGGTAAGAGGGCTAGTGAACAACAGTACAGTACAGTATTAGCTCTGGTCATGGGTAAGAGGGCTGGTGAACTACAGTATATGGTTTGCTGTATGAACCAAGTTCTCTGGTGGGTAGTTCAGGCAATCAGTTTATGCATCTGTAATGCCAACATAGAGTTCAGAAGGGGTTTGAACCTTCATGCAATGACCTTTGTCAGTCATCCTGGCTGGAGTGAATATTCTCTAGAAACTCCCTAGCATCTAAAATGAGCCCTACAAGAATGACTGAAAATTATCTAGAACATCAATGCCAGTATGTCGTCCTGCCTGACTGTGTATGATCTTAGTTTAGAAAGCAACCGAGCGATTCTGTTGAATAAGGAGCTTAACACTTTCTGCGGATCAGGACTCCTCCCGGCGTCCTGTTTTGCCTACCCGCTCCTGCTAAGTGGACATAAATTTATGTCCTCTTTTAAAATATTTGTATAAAATTCAATTTTAATCCGATTTACTTTGGGTTTGTTTCAAACTGTGCGCCATGAGGCTCTCTTTCTCACCACTAGGCTGCATGGTACAATAAGTTCATGAAAGGTGTGGACCACTTCGATCAAATGGTATTATGTCCCAAACGGGTTGCAGGTGGGTGACTTTAGCCATTTATACTGGTAATGCTTTCCCCCATATCATGTATTATATGCATATGTCTGTTTAGGGAATTTTATTCCGATCAATGTACAACAAAAAATAACTGTGTGCAACAAGTATAAACTTGACAAACATAACAAAAGTAAAAACATTTCGTGTGTGTTTGACGCTCACTGATATGTTCCAGCGTTGTTTTATATTTGGCGCTATTCTATCTTACGCTTTGTTGATCTTTTTTACCTACGGACTCATAGAACATTCTATTGCGAACACATTGACACAAAAATGAATGACGTACATAGAATAATAATGTCACGAGAGTGAAATAAGTATAAACTTTCAAAGCGCCGTGTGTCGCCCTGTCACCGATACCGGGTAACAATTTCACCACTTCCCACACTCTTGCGGGCGGGCCGCAATCATTATTCTACGATTATATTCATATCACCGTGTTGGGAATTTCATTGCAAGTCCATTGATACCAAAATTAATGCTGTAGGACAAGTGTAGAGGTGATAACAATCCCAAGAGTAAAAACATTTTGTTGCTGTTGGGCGCTCACGGCGAGTCATCTTCGTAGTTATTTATTTGGTGCTGGTATCCCTATACGTTTCGTGACTTTTTTTTACTGATGTTTTTCTAGAGAATTTTATTGTGAACACGTTGGTACCAAAATGAAATACGTAGCTCGAGAACTAAGGTCAGGAGAGTAAAAAGAGTATACACATTTTTGTTTTTACGCTTACGCGGCAAAACGCCGGGAGCACATACGGTTTTTTTTTTTACCTTCGCCGGGAGGCTGAAAGTGTTAAGGCTTCAAATCTCTCTTAAGGAGAGATTTGAAGCCTTATATAAACAAAGAACAGATTATTTTAAGTGGGCAGACCTTATTTAAATCTACTGCATAAGTTTTTAGCAATTTTAAAATTCCCAACCAAGAAGAATACAATTTTAATAAGTAGGATCGAATAAGCTCTAAATTATCTTACCGTGAACAATCGGACAATAAAGCTATAAAGGATCAGCATCCAACTATTTCAGCTTCAGAAACACTCCTTTATTTTAGATGCAGCGAACATTATACTTCACCACAGTTTCAATACTGCATTAATTATATAATATGAAATAATCATGTATATTAGCATCTATTCTTACCTGGTATGAGTTACTTCTCTGCTCTTGAAAACAATTTGAGGCATGTCCCAGACCAGGACCATTTCTACCATGCCTGAACTATTTCCACTAATACTACATTTTCCACAAACAGCAACTGCTCTTTCTTCGCCCTTTCCTATGAAGCACAGGGAAATTAAAATCACTTTCACGTAAAGCAATAAACAAAACCTATACTATACATATAAAGCTCAACACCACAATTTTACATAGTCTACCTATTAGCATATTACCAAAGGAATTAGTCAGATTGTCCCAGCCGGGGTTTTTACAAACGTGTATACATTGTGTGTGTGTGGGGGGGGGGGGGGGGGGGGAATGGGGGCAGAGATTCACTGAAACTAGGCCATTATTGTTTAGACAATTTCCCAAACAAAAACAAAAAATTACCACCATATGAAATGAAATGTCCCTTTCCAAGTTTTACCTTGGTAGCTTAACTTAGCCTAATGCACTTGACTCATTAGGACACACACACTGCCAGGCTCCGAGTAACTCCAGTCCCCAGAGAAACCTTTTTCCAAGTGGCCACAATAGAGCCAAAAGGGAAACTGTAAATGTTTCCAACTTAAACAAAAGTGTTGTAATCTGAAGATGATACCACACACAGGAGGTGACTAATTTCATAAGAGTTGATAAGGTCTGACTGCAGATGGCCAAAATCTTGCATAGCTAGAGAAAGGAGATCTTGTCCATCAAACACTGATGAGAATGGAGGACAAAAGCAAGAAAGACTTTTCACAAGAATATTTGATATGCCCTGACAGACACTGCAAATCAAATATAAATATAACTGCATCATGCAAGAGCAGAACAAACAGTGTAGAGGCAGCAACCGTGGCTGTGGCAATAGATCATAAGGTATAAGAAGAGGGGGTTCATTGCTAAACAGCAACTGCTGGAAAGACATGTGCAATACAGCAGACAACTTCTGCCATGTCAACTGTGTGCGCACCTTTAAATCCACCACATCGATAACCAATGAAGGAGGCCGGAAATCTGAAAAAATCAATGCCAGAAAACTTGCTGCTCAAATATCAATGCAGAGGTGACCGAACCTGAATAAATTTGGCACAGGTGTCCAAAACAAAGTGGACAACATCCTCTTTATAAAACAACTGAAGACCGGCTTCCATGCAACCTGGCTGCTCAGTCAGGGGCAGCAGGAGCTGGAACAGCAGAGAACAAATCTGCAGCCCGATAAGCCACTGTCCGAGAGGATAGCTCAGTCAGAACAGAGGTCAAGCACCAACAAACGGCACACACACGAGGATAAAAAGGACTCCTGAACCCAACTGGCAGAGTGAGGAAAGCATTAAGAGAGTGACCATCGGGGTCAAAGAACACAGCCTCGCACTTGGGAATGCTGCACACAGTAGTGTCAGGTGCAAGATGGGTGAGAAAGCCGTAACAGCCCACTCATACATGTGAACCTAAAACAAATTCTCCCAATTGCAATGGACACTTGATACCTGGATCATCCACTGACAAGTAGCAAAGCCAGGCATAGGAAAAATCTCAGCTGAACACTTCACATCAATAGAACTTACAGTGGAAAACAAATCCACACACTACCTGGAAATGAGATGACTTGAGAGGAATTAACTCACAGAGAAGAAAGCTCAAACGTCTCAGAGAAGATAACTCTGGTGAGGGCAAGAAAGGTGCCAGCCATCTACCAAGGATGACAACCCTGACACGCAGCCGGACCAAAATGTAAACATGCAAGGTAGGGGGAACAAAACATACATATAATGAGAAATTGAACAAAACAACAGCCCCACATGGAACAAAATGTTCAAATAACTGCCAACACAATCTAAAAAAGTGAAGCTTAACCACTGCACTGTGCACCTGTTTTTGGCAAAAACTTCTTAGTGCAGTTGTCAAGGGCATATTAAAGTTGTTTTTTATATATATTTAGGTAAAGTTAATGTCAAAATGTTTCCAAACTCAACTATTTCCATTTAAAATCACAATGAGTAATGAAAACATTACAAAAAATACATTAAAATATAACCTAATTAAAAAAAAAAACTCTGAGAGTATCTAAAGGCACTTTGCGCAGTGCAGTGGTTAAAGTGGGCACAGTAGAGAAGCACGACCCCTGGCTGTGCCAGGCAAGTGAATGAGGCAATTTTAATCCAAAACACAACTGTTATTTTGTAATCTACACATAACAGTCTTTTTCTTGTCCTGATTGTATGTTGTATGTTTGAAAGCCCCTTAAGAGTGCTCCCATTTCATATTAGACAATAGATAGGCATACATACAATAGACAGGGTCGATTGCCCGAAACGCTATGCGTATTAGTGCCTTTAGGCATTGTATGTACTAGCTCTATCTATAAATCCAACATTATGTTTGTAAATCAACTATGTATGTACTTTTCCTGAATAAAAATTGTTTTATTTATATATTATTATTATTTATGGACTCCTGAACCAGTAACAGGAATTCTCTGGTTAAAGCACAGCCAGTAAATCTTTGTCACACACTAATAACACACAGCCCCTTGTATAGTGTTACTGTGATCACTTCTTATGAGGTGCACCTTTCATATTCCTATACACAAACATCCCATTGTAAAATACAATTTGCCCTATTATTACATTACACATGACCATACCTTTATGTTCTATACTGTAAAATAACTCAAAATTGAGTTTATTAGCACTAATAATATTTATATTATTAATACTAATAAATTATTATTATTAGCACTAATATAACACATCTGTTCTAGGACAAATATTTTACAATTCACGAGCGTACTTGTTTTGGTTAATGGTACGTCGCTGGAGTCCAACTCGCCATCCAGTTTCAGATCATTCCAAATGGAGTCACCTGGTCCCAGAGGATCAAATCCAGGACAGTTTGACACTGATACTCCTGTCTGCGGGCAAATATAAAACCTTCAGTGTACAGCAGTGAAATGTTCCTGTCTGGGAGGGAGAGCAGTAACACCAGTAATGTATGGCACTGACACCTTTGTGTGATGGCAGAAACATCAGCTCCTAAGAAATTTTTGGCCCAATGGGAGCAAGTGGCATTTTACACTGACGTGTCCTCTCCACCTCCCCACAAGGAAGGGATAAATGTTGACCAAACCACACACTAGAAAGTGAAGGGAAGACGACATTTCGGTCCGTCCTGGACCATTCTCAAGTCGATTGTGGACCATTCTCAAGTCGAGAACCTGGACCATTCTCACAGTCGACTTGAGCATGGTCCAGGACGGACCGAAACGTCGTCATCCCTTCACTTTCTAGTGTGTGGTTTGGTCAACATTTTTCAGCCACGTTATTGTGACTCCTCACCTGTGCAGGGATAACCAATTAACCCATTACCATAGTGAACCATTCTTTGAAATTAAAACAGTCTCATAATATAAACATTTTGGCTCATCTGCAACCAGATGGCTCAACCCTCAAGGGAGAAGGAAATACCACAGTGCCAGTCAGAATATTACAAATGACCAAATCCCCTAAGACATAATGGTCAACTCAAACTTAAGACACATGTAGTCAGTCATGCTTCACTCCTGGCCAACACATCAATCACAAAACGAAGTTAGAAAAGGTTCAGGTGAACAAATGCACAAGGGCCGTGACAAGGATTCGAACCTGCGTCCGGGAGCATCAGGTGTATGACACCAGGCTAGTCCCCGAGCCGAGAGGAATGAGCTACGAGGAAAGATTACTCGAACTGAACCTCACAACACTGGAAGACAGAAGAGTTAGGGAAGACATTATTATTACCTACAAAATTCTCAGAGGAATTGACAGGGTCAATAAACTGTTTAACACGGGTGGTATGTGAACAAGGGGACACAGGTGGAAACCGAGTACTCAAATGAGCCACAGGGATACAAGAAAGAACTTTTTAGTGTCAGTAGTTAACAGGTGGAATGCATTAGGCAGTGATGTGGTGGAGGCTTACTCCATACACAGTTTCAAATGTAGATATGATAAGAGCCCAGTAGGCTCAGGAATCTGTATACCAGTTGATTGACAGTTGAGAGGCGGGACCAAAGAGCCAGAGCTCAAACCCCCACAAACACAACTAGGTGAGTACATCACAAATAGCAATACTGAGCAGAGGAGGAGAAGACTGGCATCATTTCTGTGGTCTTTTCCGACAAAGAAAGTGTCACAAACTCGGGAATCCACCTTTTCCTTCTCTGCCCTTCATTGTGTTGTTTGGAGGTGATGCTGGTGTCTTACTGGTGGTAAGATCCTTACAAAAGAAGCTGTAGTGGTAGACAGAGTTCATCTGCCAGTTCCTTTACCATTTTAGACTAAACCTCGTCCACACCTGAGCAATGCCCATCAAACTGAGGTGAGAGGTGGGAAAACAAGGAAAATTATAACTGAATGACAGCTTCCCTACCAGCAATGACAATCTCAATGATTTGTGCAATATGCTCTACAAAACTAAACTACCAAACTTTAGTTTGGTAAAGGTACCAAATCTCAAACTTTTGTAGCTGTAGTTCTGTGTTGACTAAATTTCATGCAGCTCAAGAGTTGACAATTATTTTTTATTTTGTTTTTACCACAGACATGGCCAAACATTTATACAATACTAACCAGCATATATATATATAATTGTTCATTTGTCCTACATAGATTGAGAGAGCTGCCATAGTACATATTGAGTAGTTGAGCATTCAACCACAGAGGGTGATTGAAGCGTTTTTATGATGCTAATGACTGTACGGTAAAATGAAAACAGTAGGTGTGTGTGTGTGTGTGTGTGTGTGTGTGGCAAGATTATGAATAGTGCTGATACGAGCAGCATGTGATAAATAGTGCTGATAAGAGCAGCATGTGATAAATAGTGCTGATAAGAGCAGCATGTGATAAATAGTGCTGATAAGAGCAGCATGTGATAAAACTCAAGAAAGTAGGCAATACAATTCTACAACAACATTAGGGATGGATAGACAGTCAATATTATATAAAGGCAATGAAATACTGTATGCAGAGAAGGCCTCATAATGTAAGTGCAAAAGAATAGCTACTTGAAGGCTTTCCTGTTGTTAATGGTCCCTTAAAAGGCAGGACAAAGACATCAGCAATAAAGAGGGACACAGAAGTATGTTTTATCAAATCATGTAAATTTAATATGTAAAGATTTGAAATTTTGAGTGTGCTCCAAATTAAAAAAAAATCAAGACAAAATGTAATTAAATAACTGACCTTCTCCCTGATTGCTAAACAATAACGGAGATTTAGACTTCTGAGAGTTTGATGCAATACAACTCCTTTTAATTTAGTGTCCTTGTGTGCTTGTTCAAACACCTCACTCCAGCATTCACCTAAAATATATTCAAGCTATTAAAATATGAAATAACTATATAACAACAATTTAACATGCACACACACAAAAAAAAAAAAAAAATGATGCATTTAAGGTTTTTGAGAATACATGAAAAGCTCCTTTCACAACATGATACTGTAGTGCTTAATATGGTTGGGCAAGCTCACTGAATATCTCGTAGAACAGCTTTGTCACAAGGGAGCAGTACTTCATGCAGTTCATTATCACTTCTCTCTTCTCCTTCCATTCTGACACACTTGCTACACCGAGAACGTGAAGCTACTAATTAGTAGTTAAACTACTAATTAATTCAAGAAATTAACCCACATGAGAGTGTCCAGGAGGATCCCCTAGCTCCTCTCCTTTTCTGCAAGTTAATGTCACCGAAAGTGTGTCTAGCGAGCTTAACATCTGGTCCTTAGATGATGGTACACTGGCGGGTTCCCAAGATTTTCTTCTGGTGGACATCAGAAATATTCAGGAGTAAGAAATCAACAGAGATCTGACACGATACCTATGGCCCTTTGATATGACTATGCTTTCTTTCTTTTGCTCCTATAGATTTTCCATGCCCTCATGCTTTGCTTCCATGCACCCTAAGTTAAATCATAGGTTAATCCAATGCTTTTCACTGTCGTCTCTTAGGACAAGGATAAAATTATCAACTAGCTTCGCACACTTCTGGACGAGGAAATTCGTAAAATCTTGTTTGGTCTTCCACCTGCATTCTGTGTTCTATGATACACCTGCTAAGAATGCTATCATTTAAGCACATGTTTCTGAAGCAGCCGTGACATAAATGGACTACCAAGACAAAGTTTAAAGAAAGTCAAAACCTCACATGTGGAAGACTGAACACATACCTGAGGGTGGTCGTGATCCACCCTCAGGTAGGAGGAGGTAGGAGGAGTGACTGTAAGAGTCAGAGAACCGAGTACAGCACTCGGCTTAACTGTGCTATTCGGCAGCTGCTGATCCCCCAATCTAATACACCAAGGCACTGGTGGCAAACCAGTGCCACTGGTTTGGTTTTCATCCACTGGTTTGCACTGTGGCAAACAACTGGATGTAGCCAGTAACAGGTCACCAGAGCTGTCAAACTGCAAGACAAGAAATGGAGAGTGTACCACATAACTAAATCAAATAAACAAATAATGTACTGCTGTATAATCACAAACAATTTTGCCAAGTCAAAACCTGATGACGGAGTAAAAAATGCTCACCTTCAACCGAGCTAACTGACTATCTAGATGCAGAGATGAAGTCACAATAATGTGACTGAAAACAACTCGATCAACACATATGAAATGATAAGCTTTGTTTTCGTACTTTACATCTCCATTAACCCTCACCATTTTTCACTTCACCTTCCCTCTTGCCTTATAATGATACCCTTTGCCACTGTTCCTCAGTCACGGAGATAAGGGTCCAGAATGGATCTAAACCATCTTCTCTTTCATGGCATATGCAAGGGTTGTTATTAACTGATTATCCTCAAGGAATTTCCAGCACAATCCTGCAACCAAGAAGCTAAGATCCATGAACGTAGTGAGAAACCTTGAGGGAAGGAGCCCACTGCTGAAGCATGAAGCCCAATGCTGAAACATGAACTGAATCAAAGCCCAGATGTGAACTCTGATTTATCAGTCAATTAGGTCACAACACAAGAGACAAACCCTTATCAACACATCACATGAACACACTGTACATGAAACTACATTTTCTAAGGGTAATAACAAGTATTAACTGAACATGGTCTCCAGCCTGTCAAAAACCATCACAGTTAATAGTCAGGACATATGACTTGAGCTTGGCCTTGAGTTTAGTGTTGGCTTGAGTGGTGCCATCCAGTGGCAGTCAGCGGAGACAGCCAGTTGGCCAACTAGCATGTGTCACGGCACTACCTGACTCTCTTGCGATAATAAGTAGGGCCCGAAAATACTTTCCTGTTTATTGATTATATTTTCTGTGGTCAATTCAGGCTGGCTGGAACTCTTCTCTAGTACCTGGTTGATACCTGGTTGATGGGGTTCTGGGAGTTCTTCTACTCCCCAAGCCCGGCCCGAGGCCAGGCTTGACTTGTGAGAGTTTGGTCCACTAGGCTGTTGCTTGGAGCGGCCCGCAGGGTCACATACCCACCACAGCCCGGTTGGTCCGGCACTCCTTGGAGGAATAAATCTAGTTTCCTCTTGAAGATGTCCAAGGTTGTTCTGGCAATATTTCTTATGCTTGCTGGGAGGGTGTTGAACAACCGCGGATCTCTGATGTTTATACAGTGTTCTCTGATTGTGCCTATGGCACCCCTGCTCTTCACTGGTTCTATTCTGCATTTTCTTCCATATCGTTCACTCCAGTACGTTGTTATTTAACTGTGTAGATTTGGTACTTGGCCCTCCAGTATCTTCCAGGTGTATATTATTTGATATCTCTCTCGTTTTCTTTCTAGTGAGTACATTTGGAGGGCTTTGAGACGATCCCAATAATTTAGGTGCTTTATCTCGTCTATGCGTGCCGTATATGTTCTCTGTATTCCCTCTATTTCAGCAATCTCTCCTGCTCTGAAGGGGGTGAGTGAGTACTGAGCAGTACTCAAGACGGGACAACACAAGTGACTTGAAGAGTACAACCATTGTGATGGGATCCCTGGATTTGAAAGTTCTCGTAATCCATCCTATCATTTTTCTGGCTGTCGCAATATTTGCTTGGTTATGCTCCTTAAACGTTAGGTCGTCAGACATTATTATTCCCAAATCCTTTACATGCTGTTTTCCTACTATGGGTACATTTGATTGTGTTTTGTACTCTGTATTATGTTTAAGGTCCTCATTTTTACCGTACCTGAGTACCTGGAATTTATCACTGTTAAACATGTTATTTTCTGATGCCCAGTCGAAAACTTTATTAATGTCAGCTTGAAGGTTTTCAATGTCTTCAGCCGAGATAATTTTCATACTGATTTTTGTGTCATCTGCAAAGGATGATACAAAGCTGTGACTTGTATTTTTCTCTATATCTGATATAAGAATAAGGAAAAACAGCGGTGCAAGGACTGTACCCTAAGGTACAGAGCTTTTAACTGCACTTGGACTAGATTTTATATGGTTGACCGTTACTTGCCGAGTCCTGTTTGACAGAAAACTGAGTATCCAGCGTCCTACTTTACCGGTTATTCCCATTGACTTCATTTTGTGTGCTATCACGCCATGGTCACATTTATCGAAAGCCTTTGCGAAGTCCGTGTATATCACATCAGCATTCTGTTTTTCTTCTAATGCCTCGGTGACTTTGTCGTAGTGCTCAAGTAGCTGTGAGAGGCACGATCTTCCTGCTCGAAATCCATGTTGGCCTGGGTTGTGAAGGTCATTGCTCTCCATGAAATTGGTGACCTGACTCCTAATCACTCTCTCAAATACTTTTATGATGTGCGATGTTAGTGCAACTGGTCTATAATTCTTTGCCAATGCTTTGCTCCCTCCCTTGTGTAGAGGCGCTATGTCTGCTACTTTAAGTGCACCTGGTATCTCCCCCATGTCCAAGCTCTTCCTCCACACTATACTGAATGCCTGTGCTACCGGCGCTTTGCATTTCTTTATAAATATTGAATTCCATGAGTCTGGACCTGGGGCCGAGTGCATGGGCATGTTTTCAATTTCTCTTTCAAAATTTAGTGCGCTCGTGTTGATATCAGTTATATTTACAGGGGTTTGAATATCCCGCATAAAGAAATTGTCTGGATCTTCCACTTTCATGTTGTTTATTGGAGTGCTAAACATGTCCTCATACGGCTTTTTAAGGATTTCACTAATTTCTCACCTCCCTAGCATCAGTAAGATCTGGCAGAAATGTTTTGAAAATACAGTGGTACCTCGGAATGCGAGTGTCCCTGTATGCGAGTTTTTCGGAAGACGAGCAGGATTTCCTCCAAAAATATGTCTCGGAAGGCGAGGGTTACCTCGGGACGCGAGTTTGTTGATACGCGTACAGGCCGATCTAGCACGTGGTGGTTCGGCGATCGTCGCCCCTCTGCCCCGCCGCCCCTCAGTTTACCATTGTCTCGCGCTCAGTGACTACCCCCACATCAATTCTTCTCGTGGATTTTCAGTGTTTTGTTGGATTTTTGGTGATTTGTCTATACAATTTGTTATTATATATCTCACCATGAGTCCCAAGAAAGCCAGTGGTAAGGATAAAGGCCAGAAAGCTCATGTGAGGATGATAATAGAGGAGAAACAAGAGATCATTCGGAAGCATGAGAACGGTACACGTGTTGTTGAACTTTGTAGGCAGTACAACAAAGCCACATCAACAATATGCACTATACTTAAGAAGAAAAATGAGATTATGGGTGCTAAAGTGGCAAAAGGAGTAAGAACAATAACGAAACAAAGACCACAAATACTTGAAGAAGTGGAAAAGTTGTTATTAATTTGGATACACGACAAGGAGTTAAGGGGTGATAGTGTTTCGGAGGCCATTATTTGTGAGAAAGCCAGGGTGTTGCACGAAGACCTTCTAAAGAATACCCCTGCAACGAGTGATGCAGATACGAAAGAGTTTAAGGCAAGCAGGGGCTGGTTTGAAAAATTTAGAAAGAGAAGTGGTATCCATAGTGTTACAAGGCATGGGGAGGCAGCCAGCTCAGACAAACCAGCCGCTGGACGATTTATTGACGAATTTAAAGAGTTTGCAGAGGCTGAGGGATACCTACCGCAACAAGAGTTTAATTGTGACGAAACAGGACTGTTTTGGAAAAGAATGCCTAAGAGGACATACATTACCAAGGAGGAAAAATCCTTGCCTGGACACAAGCCTATGAAAGATAGGTTTACGCTTGTGCTGTGTTCAAATGCGAGTGGCGATTTGAAAATTAAACCCTTGCTAGTGTATCATTCTGAAAATCCAAGGGTTTTCAAACAGTATAAAGTGCAGAAAACCCATGTGTGTGTGATGTGGAAGTCTAATAAAAAAGCAAGGGTGACTAGGCTTATTTTTTCGGAGTGGGTGAATGAAGTGTTGTGCCCTGCCATAGAAAAATATCTGCAGGAGAAACATTTGCCACTCAAAGCCGTGCTTCTCCTCGACAATGCTCCTGCTCATCCTCCAGGCTTGGAAGATGATTTGTTGCCCAGATACAATAAATTCCTCACAGTTAAATTCCTTCCTCCTAACACCACTCCTCTAATTCAGCCTATGGACCAGAAAATCATAGCGAATTTTAAGAAACTTTATGAAAGGGCACTTTTCCAGAAATGTTTTGAAGTGACTGAAGCCACAAACCTCACCCTCAAAGAGTTTTGGAGACAGCATTTTAACATTTGTAGTGCTTTAAAACTCGTTGACAAAGCCTGGCAAGAAGTGACTCAAAGAACCCTGATCTCTGGCTGGAGAAAATTGTGGCCTGAATGTGTGAGAGAACTAGACTTTGAGGGGTTTGAGCCTATAAATGATGCACCTATTGTTGAGGAAATTGTTAGTCTAGGCCAGCAAATGGGCTTAGAATTGGATGGTGATGATGTGGAGGAGTTGGTGGAAGAACACAACGAAGAACTGACCACCGAAGAACTCCTAGCCCTTCAACAGGAACAGCAAGCCAACGCAGCAGCGGATGATTCTGCAATGGAGGAGGAGGTGGCAGCAGCAGCAGCGAATGTCCCTTCTGCAGTAATTAAGGTGTGTCAGATGTGGGAAGAGATTCAAACAATTGTTGAAAAGACTCACCCAGAGAAAGCTGTAGTAGGCCGTTGTCTTAATCTTTTCAATGACAATGTGATGCCTTACTACAGAGAGAGCTTGCGAAGAAGGGAAAAGCAAGCTTCCATGGACAGATTTGTGGCGAGGAAATCGAGCAGTGAGCCTCAACCAGGACCTAGTGGCACTCAGATAAAACGTCCCAGGGAGAGCACACCAGAAAGGTCCTCACTGCCTGATGTGATAATGGAAGGGGACTCCCCTTCCAAACAGTACTGTAACTCCTCTCCTCCTCACCATCTTCCATACGCCTACAGCACTCGACAGCAAGGTAAGTAATAACTGGAACATAGTTTTGTAGGTTTATTTAGATGAATTAGGTATAAAAATTTAGTTTGATGTGGGTTTTTTGGGGTAGTCAGGAACGGATTAATTCATTTCCCTTTATTTCTTATGGGGAAATTAGCTTCGGAATGCGAGTTTTCGGAATACGAGGCGTCTCCAGGAACCAATTAAACTCTTAAACTGAGGTATGCCTATACAATATCTCTGCTACACCACAGTGGATGTCAACCTAAGCTAGTTATCACAAACCTGTCTAATAGTATATTCAGTGATCTTGCCTTTCTTTCAGGAGCATCTAAAAAGGATAGCACAGAATAAAGGAGAGAATTATGCTCAGAATAAGACACAATAACGGGGCTGAAAATGACAGAAAATGACTACAACTCATATACTGTACATTAAAGACAGAAACAGTAAAGTAACGATGCTTTGGTCCATCCTGGACCCTAACCAAGTCATTTAAGGTTAGAGAAACAAAAAACCTGTTCAGAAGATAAAAAAAATTCAGTTAATTAAGTTTATATTAATAGTTCTCTTTTTTTTTTTCCAACCGATACATTTATTAAAGTGGTTCCATATACTTTTATGTTTTCATTTTACCAGAGGGCACCAGACTGCTTGGTACCTGCTTGATGGGGTTCTGGGAGTTCTTCTACTGCCTAAGCCCGGCCTCAGGCCTGGCTTGACTTGTGAGAGTTTGGTCCACCAGACTGTTGCTTGGAGCAGCCCGCAGGCCCACATACCCACCACAGCCCAGCTGATCCGGAACTTCTCTTAGAAAACAGTCCAGTTTTCTCTTGAAGATGTCCAATGTTGTTCCGGCAATATTTTTTATAGTCGCTGGGAGGACGTTTAACAACCGCGGACCTCTGATGTTTATACAGTGTTCTCTGATTGTGCCTATGGCACCTCTGCTCTTCACTGGTTCAATCCTGCATTTTCTTCCATATCGTTCACTCCAGTACATTGTTATTTTACTGTGTAGATTTGGGACCTGGCCCTCCAGTATTTTCCATGTGTATATTATTTGCTATTTCTCTCGTCTCCTTTATAGAGAGTACATTTGGAGAGCTTTGAGACGGTCCCAATAATTTAAGTGTTTTATCTTGTCTATGCGTGCCATGTATGTTCTCTGTATTCCCTCTATTTCAGCAATCTCTCCTGCTCTGAAGGAAGAACCGAGTACTGAGCAGCACTCGAGACAGGACAACACAAGTGACTTGAAGAGTACAACCATTGTGATGGGATCCCTGGACATGAAAGTTCTCGTAATCCATCCTATCATTTTTCTGGCTGACGCAATATTTGCTTGGTTGTGCTCCCTAAACGTTAGATCGTCGGACATCATTATTCCCAAATCCTTGAGATGCTGTTTTCCTAATATGGGCAGATTCGATTGTGTTTTGTACCCTGTATTATGTTTCAGATCCTCATTTTGTCCGTACTTGAGTACCTGAAATTTGTCACTGTTAAACATCATGTTATTTTCTGCTGCCCAATCGAAAACTTTGTTGATATCTGCTTGTAATTTTTCAATGTCTTCAGCCGAGGTAATTTTCATGCTGATTTTTGTGTCATCTGCAAAGGATGACACAAAGCTGTGACGTGTATTTTTGTCTATATCTGACAGACTGAGCAATCTCACACATAACAAAATACACATCAACACTAATTTTGTGTTGGGGACAGTAAGCCTGTACTTAGGCCTATATCGAGGTTCCTCGAGGCCAGCTACTGACCTTCACCAGAATGCAAACCATCTTCCGGGTAACAAATTTACTGCCAGGTGAACAGAGGAATCAAGGTGAAAGGAAACATGTCAAACTGTTTCTGTTGCACCCAGGGACTGAACTTGGGTCCCTTGGTTGTGAGCCAAGGATGAAGACAGGTGTGGGATAACCCCCTCTTCTCTCTACCCCCCAACAAATAAGTAGGCAATTACACACAGAAATCACAATAGCGTGATGCATCAAATGAACAAATCCACAAGAGCCGTGACGAGGATTCGACCACGTCGTAGCTCAGTCGATAAAGGCAGCGTCTGGGGATGATCTCAAACGTAGATTCGAAGCCTCGTCACGGCCCTTGTGGATTTGTTCATAAGTAGGCAATGCTTGCTATCCAGTTACAATTTTCCTTTTATATAAATCAACATCTTTTCAACTTACACTACAGTATAATATAAAATTATAACCACCAATACCTCATGAAAGGCACACACTTACCCGTTTTATCTTCACTTCCGCCAGTACCATTTTTGAACGTGAATGTTATCGACACATCTCTTGGTTCTGGGTTGTGATTTTCTATGTTCCATACAAATACACCAACAGGTAAACAAGAATCCTGAAATAATAAATATGTATGTTTTGAGTTTGGCTAACTCTTCATATAATTAACCCGCTAATGACTATAAGTACGGTACTGCACTCTACTATATACCCGCTAATGACTATAAGTACAGTACTGCACTCTACTATATCAAGCTGCACATGACTAAAAATCGTTAAGTCAAATAGGAAAAAATTGCACATGGTGATTGCAGCAGTGTAAGGGTTAACAATTAAACTATTCACATCCATCCAAAATCCTTAAAACCATCTTGTCTGCAACTATAAAGTAACAATGAAGCCATCTGTAAGCTACAAGTTTTTGTGTGGCAACAACACCTCTTTACTCCAACCACAACTCTAATGCTTTATACAACTCACTGACAAAGCTTCTAAATCTACATTATACATTATATAATTATAATGTTCATGCATTATGCTTGTTACAGTATTATGCCCATTTTTTTAGTTTTGTGTAATCTAAATAAATAAAAAAATATTTAAGAATAAAGCTTTTAAATTTGATTAAGATTTGTAATTGATTTACAATGCACTAATCTTAACATTTTGTTAGTCAGTATACAGTTTCAGCAATAAGCAATTGTTAAAAATTCTTGATATCTAAAGTTTAGTGCTTACCTCCAACTCAATCTCTATATCTATAACAGAAAATGTATTTCTGTCTGTGTCTGTGTCTGTCAAAAGTAGGAGGCCAGATGCTTGGGGCTAAACTTACCCAACTTCGCAGGGGAAATGGTCTGGGGTACGGGATGAACATAGGTTAGGGGGGGGGGCCTGACAGCTGAGTGGACAGCCCTTTAGATTCGTAGTCCTGAGGTTCCGGGTTCGATCCCCGGTGGAGGCGGAAATAAATGGGCAGAGTTTTTTCACCCTGATGCCCCTGTTCACCTAGCAGTAAATAGGTAACTGGGAGTTAGACAGCTGCTAGAGGCTGCTTCCTGGTGGTGTGTAACAAAAAGGAGGCCTGGTCGAGGACCGGGCCGCGGGGACGCTAAACCCCGAAATCATCTCAAGATAACCTAGGGTCCATCTCGGTTAAATGCTTTATGGAATATTTGTATTTATAGTGACCCCAAATGTGATTGTCATCGGGTCACGTATGAATATTGGGTGTGCTCTTCCTGGAGCTTTTAATGATCATAAAAATATACTGCATTTCCTTACATACCCAAAGAGTTGTTTCCATGCTTTTAATAATACATTTTCTGAAAGAAGGGGAAGAGGTGGAGAGGGAGAGGGGACATAAGGGGTGAAAGAATGGGGGATAAAAATTGGGAGGACAAGAGGAAGGAACAAGGGGAGAGGTACAAGGGGGGGGGGGGGGGAAAGGGAAGATGGGGTGAAGTGTGGGGAAGAGGGGAAATGGTGAAAAGGGGGGAGGGAAGAGACCCAGGTGCTGCCAGGTACCCTTTCCATGTGCATATCTATAGAAATGGAAGTCTGTCTGTCCAAGGTCAGAGGCCAGACAGAGGAAGTTCAGACCAGTGGGTGCTTCTTCAGACCAGAGGGTGCTTCTTCAGACCAGAGGGTGCTTCTTCAGGCCAGTGGGTGCTTCTTCAGGCCAGTGGGTGCTTCTTCAGACCAGTGGGTGCTTCTTCAGACCAGTGGGTGCTTCTTCAGGCCAGTGGGTGCTTCTTCAGACCAGTGGGTGCTTCTTCAGGCCAGCGGGTGCTTGTTCAGACCAGTGGGTGCTTGTTCAGACCAGTGGGTGCTTCTTCAGACCAGTGGGTGCTTGTTCAGACCAGTGGGTGCTTCTTCAGGCCAGTGGGTGCTTCTTCAGGCCAGTGGGTGCTTCTTCAGGCCAGTGGGTGCTTCTTCAGGCCAGTGGGTGCTTCTTCAGACCAGTGGGTGCTTGTTCAGACCAGTGGGTGCTTCTTCAGGCCAGTGGGTGCTTCTTCAGGCCAGTGGGTGCTTCTTCAGGCCAGTGGGTGCTTCTTCAGGCCAGTGGGTGCTTCTTCAGGCCAGTGGGTGCTTCTTCAGGCCAGTGGGTGCTTCTTCAGGCCAGTGGGTGCTTCTTCAGGCCAGTGGGTGCTTCTTCAGGCCAGTGGGTGCTTCTTCAGGCCAGTGGGTGCTTCTTCAGGCCAGTGGGTGCTTCTTCAGGCCAGTGGGTGCTTCTTCAGACCAGTGGGTGCTTCTTCAGGCCAGTGGGTGCTTCTTCAGGCCAGTGGGTGCTTCTTCAGGCCAGTGGGTGCTTCTTCAGGCCAGTGGGTGCTTCTTCAGGCCAGTGGGTGCTTCTTCAGGCCAGTGGGTGCTTCTTCAGGCCAGTGGGTGCTTCTTCAGGCCAGTGGGTGCTTCTTCAGGCCAGTGGGTGCTTCTTCAGGCCAGTGGGTGCTTCTTCAGGCCAGTGGGTGCTTCTTCAGGCCAGTGGGTGCTTCTTCAGACCAGTGGGTGCTTCTTCAGACCAGTGGGTGCTTCTTCAGACCAGTGGGTGCTTCTTCAGACCAGTGGGTGCTTCTTCAGGCCAGTGGGTGCTTCTTCAGGCCAGTGGGTGCTTCTTCAGGCCAGTGGGTGCTTCTTCAGGCCAGTGGGTGCTTCTTCAGACCAGTGGGTGCTTCTTCAGACCAGTGGGTGCTTCTTCAGACCAGTGGGTGCTTCTTCAGACCAGTGGGTGCTTCTTCAGACCAGTGGGTGCTTCTTCAGACCAGTGGGTGCTTCTTCAGACCAGTGGGTGCTTCTTCAGACCAGTGGGTGCTTGTTCAGACCAGTGGGTGCTTCTTCAGGCCAGTGGGTGCTTCTTCAGGCCAGTGGGTGCTTCTTCAGGCCAGTGGGTGCTTCTTCAGGCCAGTGGGTGCTTCTTCAGGCCAGTGGGTGCTTCTTCAGGCCAGTGGGTGCTTCTTCAGGCCAGTGGGTGCTTCTTCAGGCCAGTGGGTGCTTCTTCAGGCCAGTGGGTGCTTCTTCAGACCAGTGGGTGCTTCTTCAGACCAGTGGGTGCTTCTTCAGACCAGTGGGTGCTTCTTCAGGCCAGTGGGTGCTTCTTCAGGCCAGTGGGTGCTTCTTCAGGCCAGTGGGTGCTTCTTCAGGCCAGTGGGTGCTTCTTCAGGCCAGTGGGTGCTTCTTCAGACCAGTGGGTGCTTCTTCAGACCAGTGGGTGCTTCTTCAGACCAGTGGGTGCTTCTTCAGGCCAGTGGGTGCTTCTTCAGGCCAGTGGGTGCTTCTTCAGACCAGTGGGTGCTTCTTCAGGCCAGTGGGTGCTTCTTCAGACCAGTGGGTGCTTCTTCAGACCAGTGGGTGCTTCTTCAGACCAGTGGGTGCTTGTTCAGACCAGTGGGTGCTTCTTCAGACCAGTGGGTGCTTGTTCAGACCAGTGGGTGCTTGTTCAGACCAGTGGGTGCTTGTTCAGACCAGTGGGTGCTTCTTCAGACCAGTGGGTGCTTGTTCAGACCAGTGGGTGCTTCTTCAGACCAGTGGGTGCTTGTTCAGACCAGTGGGTGCTTGTTCAGACCAGTGGGTGCTTGTTCAGACCAGTGGGTGCTTGTTCAGACCAGTGGGTGCTTGTTCAGACCAGTGGGTGCTTGTTCAGACCAGTGGGTGCTTGTTCAGACCAGTGGGTGCTTGTTCAGACCAGTGGGTGCTTGTTCAGACCAGTGGGTGCTTGTTCAGACCAGTGGGTGCTTGTTCAGACCAGTGGGTGCTTGTTCAGACCAGTGGGTGCTTGTTCAGACCAGTGGATGCTTGTTTATACAAGCACCAGACACCAAATCTTTAGACAAATTTTATAAAAAAAATCTTATTTGCTATATTTCTTAAATAATTTGTGTATGTTATAGCTTATTTCTCCTAAGTATTAAGTGTTACCCCATTAAACTTAAAATAGTTACCAGAATTATTTTAATTTATGCCTAAAATGCCTTGTACATAGTGGCTTTATTGCTTTGTTATATCCGTACCTAGTAATTAACCATTAACATGTTTATGTGTGTTTTATAAATACAATTATCATCATCACCCTATCCCACTACAGTCAAATGATCAGCTCACTCAATGAAATACTATGCATAAATAAATAACAACAATGCAAATACTACATTAACAATTATGATTAAGTGACCATAACACCAGAAAACCAAGACAGTATTAACCTTATAATTGTGAGGTATAACGGGCGAGATCTGACGACAGATCAATCTGATACCCTGCTCTTTAATATTGTAGACTGTCCACGACCGGGGATAGAGACCACAGTAGAGGCCATCGGCACCACTGAAGCCCCAGTCCCAAGACCCCAATCCTTTTCTGGATTTACTGAAAAGTAATACAAATATTAGCAACAATATACTGTATCTCAATATACTGTACTACAGTACATTTTTTTTTAAGGAGAGTGAGCCACTTTGAGGACTAGCACTCAAGGAAATTACAAACATATCATTTATATTTTAGGGCAGAAAACGAGTGTATCCAATGCTTCTATTCTTTAAGGTATTGGAAATAATTTAAAGTGATACACAAAATGGCTACATGCAAGACAGTCATTAAAATTATGTTAAGCAAGTTATAAACAAGACAATTCTTACACAATATAAGAATGCCTAATCAATTCAGCTTAAAACAATACTGCATATTAATTCGTAAACATTCATGAAAAATTAGCTACAGAACCACGTCTCAAATCATGAGTAAGTGTAATTTTAATATTTAAAATGCAATAACATAGCCTATGAGTTTTTTTGTTATTTTTTTTTTTTTTGGGGGGGGGGGGGGAGTTTATAACTCACCTATGTGTTGATAATACTTTCTGATACAGCGTGTTTCCTTTAGGATCGCGAATTGTCACAATGAACTGATTGGCCATCACTGTGTGGTATTCATAAATGCCAGGCACCATTTGATATCGACAAAATTCTCCACGGAACCCACGACCAATTGTACCCGAGCCAATGCCACCCAACGGAACTCCTAAAATAAATTATACAGTTAAGATACAATACTTCATTTGAGAAATGTAAATTTAGGAAAAGGTACCTATAATACACTGTATGTAGAGTGATGTCTCGCATTAAGAGATTAACTGATTCTATTGGAGTTGTGTAATCTGAACTGTCACTTGATGACATACCAAAGTTCTGTCCCAAGAAAGAATGGAATACAGCTGGGTATTTAACTCGAGTGACGAACGGCTCCAGTTACGAGCATTTCGAGTAACGAGCAAGTCACTCGCAGAACATTTGTCTCGACTGACAAGTTTTCGCTCGATTAACGAGCGTTCCCGCAGGTTCTCGGACACGTTCAACGACAGTTTTGTTGTTGTTTCACAAGACGAGTTTTCCACATGATGAGCTCGGTGCCGGAATGGATTAAACTCGTTAATCGAGACGCCACTGTACTGTATTAGCCAACAACTTTTTGAGTTGAATATCACTTTGTCATGAGATTAAGAGTGTAGTGTGATCAGAAGGGACAACAGCATCCCTCATTGTCACACCCCTTTGGAGGGTTAAATGAGCAAAATTTAAATGGACATGTATGCTATATGGGCTATTATGTATTATTATGTATACCTGTGTATTAGGTATTTATAAGCTTTAATTGCAAATTCATTTATTAGATAAATTATATAAACACTATGCATTTCATATTCCCTTACCTCCTGTTATGCATATTCATTCACAATTTTATGCAACCGATATTCACCACAGGCGGTGAAAACCAGTGGCTAAAGGCCTAAACATTTATCCGAGTTTACTTTAGGGCTCCCATCTCCAGTGGCCTTGATGATGACATGAAGCTGGAGGCTTGTCAAAGGTCCCCTCAATATTCCTAAGAATCTTTTCCAACTGAAGGACTGTGCAGTATTGGAATTTATGGCTTCAGTGGGCAGGGAATTCCATGGGTTTATTACTCTATGGGTGAAAAGGAATATTTTGTTTTCTATCCTACATTGTGATTTGTTGAGCTTGAAGCTGTTGCCCCTTGTGCAAGTTACACTCGACATTTTAAAGAAGTGATCTGGTTTAATATCTACCAATTTGCTCAATATTTTAAGTCTCAATGAAATCAGCCATCTCGTGTTTGGTTTGCGGTGCTTTTAGTCCCTAGGTCCTCGATCATTTGTGTTACGAGAGCTGACATAAGGTCTAATTGCAATGTAGGTATTTATTATTTTCATAAAGTCACTAATCATGCACTGCATTTCTGGCAACAAATTGGATTATACTAATGATAGGATTGTACCTTTATGTAGTGTACAGTCTACTCCATTAACATCTCCAGTTGCTTCTCTTCCTGGAACATCACAGTATCCATCTATATTTGTCGGTATCTTGTGTACACATACATGCCTGCACTGACCAGCTGGTGGTTTAGTGAATACAGCTCAAGCTTATCATGTCTCTTCTTTTTATGCACCTTTAATGAACGGATTTACTCTTGAAGATTTCTATACGTTTTGCCCACATCCCCTCTTTGTGCCGTGTGTTCTGCCGACTTACAGCGCATCTTGAACTCACTCCCTAATTAATTAAAAACTGTCCAACCTATGCCTCAATCAAAAGTAAAACCAAAATGTACCTAATTTCATCCCTATAGTTTCCTACCTTGTGCTTCAAACTCACACTGTATCTTGTACTACCCACTTTCCCAATATTAGTACTTAAGACATACATCTTCCTTCACCAGTGTTATCACCTCTGTCAGTTTATATTTTAGTTATACGTTGATATCGAATTTTGTCACAATGTACCTCTTCATCTTACCTGATATCTTTAATCATGGACCAGCACCAAAATACTATGCGTGTTAGTGACTTTGCAAGAATGTAAAGATACCAATATTAAGTACTCTCACAAACCCATTCTAACTTCTTGTAAACAAAACACTAAAAAATAAACAAACAAAATAAACAAATAAAGAAAACTAACCAACAAATAAAATCCCTTTCTAATATCTTGTCTACAGTATTCTTTGTTGTTTATAGTTCAAGTGTGCCTGGTCCTACCTGTGGCTGGATTAGCTCGATTTGCCCAAAATGTTGTGCGTATTAGTGGCTTTATCTGTACTTGCTCTATCTAGAAATCCAATATTATGTTTGTAACTCATTTTGAATGTATGTACTTTTACCTTAATAAACATTATTATTATTATTATTATTTCTAATGAAATATTCAGCATCCACCATTGTAATAATTCATCCCATTATTTCTTCTCATTATTCTATCATTTTAGTTAAGACCACAACTCCGCTTAGCACTGCATGCCACATTTAAACAAGAAATATCTGGTATACTGTACTGTACTCATAACCTTACTTTATTATTTAATACTCTACTGCAGAACATAAATTGTTTAAATAATGAGAGTTCATCTCTGAAGCAAATTCAGATTACAATATTACTTTTATAACAAAATATTTAAAATATGCAAGTTTAGTGTTTCACTCACCATACATTTGTTTTCCATGCATCATACAGATACAGTCAATCCATGGCTTCCTCCCTCTTGCTCTTGTGTATATGTACCACACCAGATACCTGAGAGACAAATATAAACACCAATGTTAAATTACAACATTATTTCTAAAAGTATAC
>NC_091188.1:41713886-41746386 GCF_040958095.1 Procambarus clarkii | reverse complement strand
TCTCTATTACTCCCTTATACAATACAATACAACAATACAATTTTACACAATACAATTTTATTTAGGTAAGGTACATACATACAATAAATATTTACAAGGATTGTTTGACTTATAGGTAGAGCTAGTACATACAATGCCTAAAGCCACTATTACGCAAAGCGTTTCGGGCATGATAAACTTAAATGACAAGCTTAATACTAATTGAGCATAATGAGTAGAATGAAAACAACAAATGAAAACATAGATGAAAAAGCAGCACAAATACAATTATGTCGACAAACAGCGCTCTTTAAAGAAAAAAAACAGACATTGGTTGACAATAGAAGGGTAAGGTAGGTTACAGGGAATTTATTAGGTATAGCTTCGCTTTTAACTTAAACTGGTTGAGAGAGGTACAGTCTTTAACATGGTTGGGAAGGTTATCTATCCATATCTCAACTATGGTATTTGTGCTTGGGGCTCTACTACCCAAAATCACTTACGTCCTCTAATTACTCAACACAAAGCTGCTATCAGGACAATATCCAACTCTGGCCCCAGACATCACTCGGTACCCCTACTTAAATCTCTGAATATGTTAGACATTAAGTCACTGCACATTCTCTCATGTGTATTATACATATATAAAACGCTAAACTATAATGCCAATCCTGATCTCAAAAGCTTCATAGAAGGTTGTAACAGAACCCATGAGCACTACACCAGAAATAAATACAGTTTTGATATTCCTAGAGTACGACTTAATCAAACTAGAAATGCTCTGCAAATCAAGGGGCCCAGAATGTGGAATGACCTTCCCAATCATGTTAAAGACTGTACCTCTCTCAACCAGTTTAAGATAAAAACTAAGCACTACCTAATAAATTCCCTGTAACCTACCTTACCCCTATATTGTCAACCCATGTCTGTTTTTTTTAAAGAGCGCTGGTTGTCGACATAATTGTATTTGTGCTGCTTTTTCAGCTATGTTTTCATTTCTTGTTTTCATTCTACTCTTTATGCTCAATTAGTATTAAGCTTGTCATTTAAGTTTTTCATGCCCGAAACGCTTTGCGTAATAGTGGCTTTAGGCATTGTATGTACTAGCTCTACCTATAAGTCAACCAATCTTTGTAAAAAATTCTTGTATGTATGTACCTTACCTAAATAAACAAATAAAATAAAATAAAAAATAAAATACTAACCATAAGTCTTGATACCTTTCACAATCTCAACACCATGAAGGTCGTATCTTGTAACTCTATCATCATTACCGAGCCTCAAAACCTTACATTTGTTGTCAACTCCCGTTGTCAACAACAGGACACGTAGCGTCACTACCACTCCCGTTGTCAACAACAGGACACGTAGCGTCGCTACCACTCCCGTTGTCAACAACAGGACACATAGCTTCACTACCACTCCCGTTGTCAACAACAGGACACGTAGCGTCACTACCACTCCAGTTGTCAACAACAGGACACGTAGCGTCGCTACCACTCCCGTTGTCAACAACAGGACACATAGCTTCACTACCACTCCAGTTGTCAACAACAGGACACGTAGCGTCACTACCACTCCAGTTGTCAACAACAGGACATGAAGCGTCACTACCACTCCCGTTGTTAACAACAGGACACGTAGCTTCACTACCACTCCCGTTGTCAACAACAGGACACGTAGCTTCAGCACCACTCCCGTTGTCAACAACAAGACACGTAGCGTCACTACCACTCCCGTTGTCACCAACAGGACATGTAGCGTCACTACCACTCCCGTTGTTAACAACAGGACACAGCGTCACTACCACTTCCGTTGTTAACAACAGGACATGTAGCGTCACTACCACTCCCGTTGTCAACAACAGGACATGAAGCGTCACTACCACTCCCGTTGTTAACAACAGGACACGTAGCTTCAGCACCACTCCCGTTGTCAATAACAGGACATGTAGCGTCACTACCACTCCCGTTGTTAACAACAGGACACGTAGCTTCACTACCACTCCCGTTGTCAACAACAGGACACGTAGCTTCACTAGCACTCCAGTTGTCAACAACAGGACACGTAGCGTCACTACCACTCCCGTTGTCACCAACAGGACATGTAGCGTCACTACCACTCCCGTTGTTAACAACAGGACACATAGCGTCACTACCACTTCCGTTGTTAACAACAGGACATGTAGCGTCACTACCACTCCCGTTGTTAACAACAGGACACATAGCGTCACTACCACTTCCGTTGTTAACAACAGGACATGTAGCGTCACTACCACTCCCGTTGTCAACAACAGGACACGTAGCGTCACTACCACTCCCGTTGTTAACAAGACACGTAGCTTCACTACCACTCCCGTTGTCAATAACAGGACATGTAGCGTCACTACCACTACCGTTGTTAATAGGACACGTAGCTTCACTACCACTCCCGTTGTTAACAACAGGACACGTAGCTTCACTACCACTACCGTTGTTAACAACAGGATATGTAGCGTCACTACCACTCCCGTTGTTAACAACAGGACATATAGCGTCACTACCACTCCCATTGTTAACAGGACACGTAGCTTCACTACCACTCCCCTTGTCAACAACAGAACACGTAGCGTCACTACCACTCCCGTTGTCAACAACAGGACACGTAGCTTCACTACCACTCCTGTTGCCAACAACAGGACACGTAGCGTCACTACCACTCCCGTTGTTAACAACAAGACATTTAGCGTCACTACCACTACCGTTGTCAACAACAGGACATGTAGCGTCACTACCACTCCCGTTGTTAACAACACGACATGTATTGTCACTACCACTCCCGTTGTCAACAACAGGACACGTAGCGTCACTACCACTCCCGTTGTTAACAACAAGACATTTAGCGTCACTACCACTACCGTTGTTAACAACAGGACACGTAGCGTCACTACAACTCCCGTTGTCAACAACAGGACATGTAACGTCACTACCACTCCCGTTGTTAACAGGACATGTAGCGTCACTACCACTCCCGTTGTTAACAACAAGACACGTAGCTTCACTACCACTCCCGTTGTTAACAACAGGACATGTAGCGTCACTACCACTCCCGTTGTTAACAACAGGACATGTAGCGTCACTACCACTCTCATTGTTAACAACAGGACACGTAGCTTCACTACCACTCGCCTTGTCAACAACAGAACACGTAGCGTCACTACCACACCCGTTGTCAACAACAGGACACGTAGCTTCACTTCCACTCCCGTTAACAACAGGATACGTAGCTTCACTACCACTACCGTTGTTAACAATAGGACACGTAGCTTCACTACCACTCCCGTTGTTAACAACAGGACACGTAGCTTCACTACCACTACCGTTGTTAACAACAGGACATGTAGCGTCACTACCACTCCCGTTGTCAACAACAGGACACGTAGCTTCACTACCGCTCCCGTTGTTAACAACAGGACACGTAGCATCACTACCACTCCCGTTGTCAACAACAGGGCACGTAACGTCATTACCACTCCCGTTGTCAACAACAGGGCACGTAACTTCACTACCGCTCCCGTTGTCAACAACAGGACACGTAGCGTCACTACCACTCCCGTTGTCAACAACAGGACATGTAGCGTCACTACCACTCCCGTTGTCAACAACAGGACACGTAGCGTCACTACCACTCCCGTTGTCAACAACAGGACATGTAGCGTCACTACCACTCCCGTTGTCAACAACAGGACACATAGCTTTACTACCACTCTTGTTGTTAACAACAGGATATGTAGCGTCACTACCACTCCCGTTGTCAACAACAGGACATGTAGCGTCACTACCACTCCCGTTGTTAACAATAGGACATGTAGCGTCACTACCACTCCCGTTCTTAACAACAGGACACGTAGCGTCACTACCACTCCCGTTGTCAACAACAGGACATATAGCGTCACTACAACTCCCGTTGTCAACAACAGGTCACATAGCTTTACTACCACTCTTGTTGTTAACAACAAGATATGTAGCGTCACTACCACTCCCGTTGTCAACAACAGGATACGTAGCGTCACTACCACTCCCGTTGTCAACAACAGGACACGTAGCGTCACTACAACTCCCGTTGTCAACAACAGGACACATAGCTTTACTACCACTCTTGTTGTTAACAACAGGATATGTAGCGTCACTACCACTCCCGTTGTCAACAACAGGACATGTAGCGTCACTACCACTCCCGTTGTTAACAATAGGACATGTAGCTTCACTACCACTCCCGTTCTTAACAACAGGACATGTAGCGTCACTACCACTCCTGTTGTCAACAACAGGGAGTGCTATACTGTATAATCGTGTTGGCTTGGCGCTTTCTCTTGATTGTCCCCCTCCCTTCCCGTTGACAATAACCATGAATCCTCACCATGAAGTTCTACTCCAGCTCCTGGTCCGCTCTTTCGGGTATAAAGAAACTCAAAATAAAAATTACCAAAAGGCACCAACCAAGCCTAGAGGATCACCTCTACTATGCGGCCCAGGTCCACCTAGTGACACTCTCCTGGACGACTTTACTGGCAGTTATATGAATTACAACAATATTAATTATTTCTAACTAAACACTATTGCAGCCTAACTAAACACTATTACCGCCTAACTAAATAAATTGTATCACGGATATAAGATCAGGTAAGGTTTTCTAACGACAATTATGTATAAAACCTACAAGGAACAATGGGGCATAAGGAACGAGCATCAAGAGAGGTGTCGGTCCCTCTTGACCGAGTCGGCTGTGAATTATTTGTATCTTTACGGCTAGAAGGCCAACGAGTTCGTTTCCTAGTGGACAGCGGCTCACCCGACACCCTCGTCACGGTTCCCTTTATGTAGGAACATGGCTTGGAGGCCGTAATGGGCAAGGATTTTAAGCGTTTAGATAAAATGGAGTCCATAGACATAAATGATAACGAGTGGAAGTCAATGGACTTCTCAAACTTCTACACGGGGGTCCTGAAAGCTAAACCTTATTTCCGGAAAGCACATTTATCCCTGGATGCAGAGATCTATGTCGATGATTTACCTGTACATGATGCCTTACTGGGCATGGATATTTTAGTTGCACATAACTGCTCAATAATTAATGACCTGACAAATCCCCGACTAATAATGCGGCCAGTGAAGAAGCACAAGCTGGAGGATAACACGAAGTACTTTGTCACAAACTACGATAGAATCAGACTCAAAACCAAAATCAACGGCAAGAGATCTACGGCTTTTCTGGACACTGGCTCGCCCATAACAAGCATCAGCAGACGTCGTGCCAGAAAATTGGGCCTTAAAATTGAATCGTGTGCAATGGAAGAAGTGGAAAATTTACACGGAAAAATATTACGAACAAAACACGTTATTCGGAACGCAGAAATAAAATTCCAAGGTCTTACATTCCACACAGATGTGTACATCATGCAGTCTTATGACGAGGAGTACATAATCGGAGATGATATCCTCCAATACACCAATATAACTTTCGCAGCAGAGAAAGCTGTCTTGGAGCGCAACAGCAACCCTTATCCTCACCAGGGATGAAGCTCTATCCGGTGTTAGGCCGATCACCGGATGCATGGCTAGACCTGTAACCATAGAAAAAGTCCATTCCGAACAGAACACACAGCCCATCGACATGAGCAACAGTGATGAAGTTAGACCTATAAAGTCACTCAAACAGAGAATGGTAAAGTTGTTCACCAGAGTAATGAGAGGATCTTGTAAACACCTCCACAGACCTGTGTCGCGTCTCTGGAACACTCCTCAATATGCCCCAAGGTCCTTCCCGGCATGGCGCCTTCTTTTGATAATTATTTACTTGTGTTTCCATATAATAAAGTGTATTTTCTGTATTTTTCTGTAAAACGAAATATTTCTGTATAATAAACTATAGAATTATAATTATAATAATATAATAAAGAGCTATATAATCATCCTGGCTTAGTGCTTTCTCCCTTATAATTCCTGTTTCTGTATCACTTGTATATTATAATATTATTATAATAAAGAGACCAAAAGCTGAAGTACAACTTCGGGATTGTTGACAACGGGAGTGGTAGTGACGTTACATGTCCTGTTGTTGACACCGGGAGTGGTAGTGACGCTACGTGTCCTGTTGTTGATTCAAGGTCAGGTCACTAGTCAATTACCATGCCCTGCACCTTATTTGTCTCCCTAGCAATAGGCTGAAAGCTTTATAGAAAATCCAAAATGAAGCCAAATGAGGATAATTTTTAGAGCCCCCAGATGCACAAGAATCATCAACACGAGGGAGGAGCTGAAACTCCCAACCATATGTGAAAGAACTGAGCAGCTCAGTACTTCCAAGGTGATAAAAGATCCAACATCATCCTTACTACTTAAAGATAAACTGACTAGTGCTGTATGTAGTGGATAAAGTGTTGCCAATGCATAAGCAGGTAACCTATATGCAAACTGATTGAGTAGAAATGTTGCCAATCTCATTAAACTAAATATTGCTATTGTATGCAATGTGCTAGAAATGATATTCCACTATATCTGTACCCTGAAATACAAGTGTCTTACACCACCATCAGCAAAAAAAGCAATTGATTGATGGACAGTCATTCAATCTTTCTAGGGTGAACAGTGATGTAAAGTGTTGACCAGACTACACACTAGAAGGTGAAGTCAGAAGAAGTCAGAAGACACCAAAAAGTCATCGCCACTGACACACTTGAGGCTGAACTACTAACAGATGCGAAGAAAAAACGAGGAACATACTCATCAACAATCTTAACCCAACGACTCAAGGAAGCAGCACCTTAAAAATTTGGAAGGTGTAACAATAAGAAAAAATAAGAAAAGCCGACAAGACAGCAGCATACGTTGATCCCTACTCAAGAATATATTAATAAAATTAGCGACATCCTCAGTGATTACACTAAATTGCTCAGATAACTCAATACATACCTTCGGCATTTTATCCAAGTTGCTCGTTAGTGACAAGTAACGATAAAGACAGTGGAAGTAATATGGCGTTGGAGTTGACGTCGACACGTCTTTCTCGCCTGGCGTCTCCTGACCAACTGATGATATCCGTTGTCTAAGTTCGATATTTAAAAGTTGTATGATAGAGAATTTGTATATTATACAAATATATTCGTGCAAATTCTTACTTATTTTTATTAATCATTATATTGTAATGATATGTTGGTTTAAAATAAGTTTCCACTAAAACTTTATAGAATAGGCTATTACATTAATTAGTTATTAATTCAAATTCAAATACTTTATTCCTATTATTATATACATTTATTGTTGGGTTAGTTTCCACAGATTTACCTAAGAGAAAGTCATAATAATGTAATATATGTTAGTTTAGTTCAACCCGTCTTACAAATTACGTCGCATTTTGTCGTATACGCTATGGCCAAAAAAGGCAGTAATTTGAAAATGAAAACTAATTAAAAATAAAGAGTAGTGACGGTACGTGCGGCTTGATCTCCCACACTAATGTCCAGGTTATTAGCTCTTTCAGACCAGTTGGGATGAGGTACCATTCTCGTTCAGCTTCTGTTGAGACGCTGGAATCCGTTGCCCAGTACGTAGTTGCTGGGACATCTGTCTCCTTATGTCATGAGCGTAAGCCTGGCTCCTCTCCTTCCTCCTCCCCGGTGGGTAAAAAGGAAGCTTTGCAATTACTTTATTCACTCTCGTATTCTTGAAGATATCCTCACAGTGTACCCAAAATTTCCCAGTGCAGGCTAATGAACATATCGCCCTGTATGACTAACCATCCTGCGAGATGGGGACTTTTAGTATCACTGCTGCCTTATTTACTCTTATACTCATGATATCCTCATAACGAACCCAGAGTTTGTCAGTGCAGACTACTTATCACGTGCCTCTGTATGACTAACCATCTTGTGCGACGGGGATTTTTTAATTAACATCACGTAGCTAGCTTTTTTGACACTGTACTTCCCTTCATATAGTCTAGGGCAGCTGCACAAATGCAGATGTACTTAATGTATTAATAAAAAAGAGCGGACTTTGCTCTAACTTTTATAAGATTATATGAGTATTCAAATAATTTAGTCTTAAACGGATGTAATAGAATAAAACTCTGGGAAAAAAGGGTTCATACGGTGTCTATTTTCCGGGACCAAAAAAAAGGGGGCTGCTAAGACGTCTATTTTCCGTGACAAAAATAAAAAGTTCCGCTGAGGCTTCTATTTTCCGTGACCAAAATAAAAAGTTTCTACTACTGTCAACAACAGGACACGTAGTGTCGCTACCACTCCCGTTGTCAACAACAGGCAACGTAGCGTCGCTACCCCTCCCGTTGTCAACAACAGGACACGTAGCTTCACTACCACTCCCGTTGTCAACAACAGGACACGTAGCGTCACTACCACTCCCGTTGTCAACAACAGGACACGTAGCTTCACTACCACTCCCGTTGTCAACAACAGGACACGTAGCGTCACTACCACTCCAGTTGTCAACAACAGGACACGTAGCTTCACTACCACTCCCGTTGTCAACAACAGGACACGTAGCGTCACTACCACTCCAGTTGTCAACAACAGGACACGTAGCGTCGCTACCACTCCCGTTGTCAACAACAGGACACATAGCTTCACTACCACTCCCGTTGTCAACAACAGGACACGTAGCGTCACTACCACTCCCGTTGTCAACAACAGGACACGTTGCTTCACTACCACTCCCGTTGTTAACAACAGGACACGTAGCTTCACTACCACTCCCGTTGTCAACAACAGGACACGTAGCTTCAGCACCACTCCCGTTGTCAACAACAAGACACGTAGCGTCACTACCACTCCAGTTGTCAACAACAGGACATGAAGCGTCACTACCACTCCCGTTGTTAACAACAGGACACGTAGCTTCACTACCACTCCCGTTGTCAACAACAGGACACGTAGCTTCAGCACCACTCCCGTTGTCAACAACAAGACACGTATCGTCACTACCACTCCCGTTGTTAACAACAGGACACGTAGCTTCACTACCACTCCCGTTGACAACAACAGGACACGTAGCGTCACTACCACTCCCGTTGTTAACAACAGGACACGTAGCTTCACTACCACTCCCGTTGTCAACAACAAGACATGTAGCGTCACTACCACTCCCGTTGTTAACAACACTTGTCGTCACTACCACTTCCGTTGTCAACAACAGGACATGTAGTGTCACTACCACTCCAGTTGTCAACAACTGGACACGTAGCTTCAGCACCACTCCCGTTGTCAACAACAGGACACGTAGCTTCAGCACCACTCCCGTTGTCAACAACAGGACACGTAGCTTCTGCACCACTCCCGTTGTCAACAACAGGACACGTAGCTTCAGCACCACTCCCGTTGTCAACAACAGGACACGTAGCTTCAGCACCACTCTCGTTGTCAACAACAGGACACGTAGCTTCAGCACCATTCTCGTTGTCAACAACAGGACACGTAGCGTCACTACCACTCCCGTTGTCAACAACAGGACACGTAGCTTCACTACCACTCCCGTTGTCAACAACAGGACATGTAGCGTCACTACCACTCCCGTTGTTAACAACACTTGTCGTCACTACCACTTCCGTTGTTAACAACAGGACACGTAGCTTCACTACCACTCCCATTGTCAACAACAGGACTCGTAGCGTCACTACAACTCCCGTTGTTAACAACAGGACACGTAGCTTCACTACCACTCCCGTTGACAACAACAGGACTCGTAGCGTCACTACAACTCCCGTTGTTAACAACAGGACACGTAGCGTCACTACAACTCCCGTTGTTAACAACAGGACACGTAGCTTCACTACCACTACCGTTGTTAACAACAGGACACGTAGCGTCACTACCACTCCCGTTGTCAACAACAGGACATGTAGCGTCACTACCACTACCGTTGTTAACAATAGGACACGTAGCTTCACTACCACTCCCGTTGTCAACAACAGGACACGTAGCGTCACTACCACTCCCCTTGTCAACAACAGAACACGTAGCGTCACTACCACTCCCGTTGTTAACAACAGGACACGTAGCGTCACTACAACTCCCGTTGTTAACAACAGGACACGTAGCTTCACTACCACTACCGTTGTCAACAACAGGACACGTAGCTTCACTACCACTCCCGTTGTTAACAACAAGACATTTAGCGTCACTACCACTACCGTTGTTAACAGGACACGTAGCGTCACTACAACTCCCGTTGTCAACAACAGGACATGTAACGTCACTACCACTCCCGTTGTTAACAACAGGACATGTAGCGTCACTACCACTACCGTTGTTAACAACAGGATACATAGCTTCACTACCACTCCCGTTGTTAACAACAGGACATGTAGCGTCACTACCACTCCCGTTGTTAACAATAGGACATGTAGGGTCACTACCACTCCCGTTCTTAACAACAGGACACGTAGCGTCACTATCACTCCCGTTGTCAACAACAGGACACATAGCTTCACTACCACTCCCGTTGTTAACAACAGGACATGTAGCGTCACTACCACTCCCGTTCTTAACAACAGGACATGTAGCGTCACTACCACTCCTGTTGTCAACAACAGGGAGTGCTATACTGTTTAATCGTGTTGGCTTGGCGCTTTCTCTTGATTGTCCCCCTCCCTTCCCGTTGACAATAACCATGAATCCTCACCATGAAGTTCTACTCAAGCTCCTGGTCCGCTCTTTCGGGTATAAAGAAACTCAAAATAAAAATTACCAAAAGGCACCAACCAAGCCTAGAGGATCACCTCTACTATGCGGCCCAGGTCCACCTAGTGACACTCTCCTGGACGACTTTACTGGCAGTTATATGAATTACAACAATATTAATTATTTCTAACTAAACACTATTGCAGCCTAACTAAACACTATTACCGCCTAACTAAATAAATTGTATCACGGATATAAGATCAGGTAAGGTTTTCTAACGACAATTATGTATAAAACCTACAAGGAACAATGGGGCATAAGGAACGAGCATCAAGAGAGGTGTCGGTCCCTCTTGACCGAGTCGGTTGTGAATTATTTGTATCTTTACGGCTAGAAGGCCAACGAGTTCGTTTCCTAGTGGACAGCGGCTCACCCGACACCCTCGTCACGGTTCCCTTTATGTAGGAACATGGCTTGGAGGCCGTAATGGGCAAGGATTTTAAGCGTTTAGATAAAATGGAGTCCATAGACATAAATGATAACGAGTGGAAGTCAATGGACTTCTCAAACTTCTACACGGGGGTCCTGAAAGCTAAACCTTATTTCCGGAAAGCACATTTATCCCTGGATGCAGAGATCTATGTCGATGATTTACCTGTACATGATGCCTTACTGGGCATGGATATTTTAGTTGCACATAACTGCTCAATAATTAATGACCTGACAAATCCCCGACTAATAATGCGGCCAGTGAAGAAGCACAAGCTGGAGGATAACACGAAGTACTTTGTCACAAACTACGATAGAATCAGACTCAAAACCAAAATCAACGGCAAGAGATCTACGGCTTTTCTGGACACTGGCTCGCCCATAACAAGCATCAGCAGACGTCGTGCCAGAAAATTGGGCCTTAAAATTGAATCGTGTGCAATGGAAGAAGTGGAAAATTTACACGGAAAAATATTACGAACAAAACACGTTATTCGGAACGCAGAAATAAAATTCCAAGGTCTTACATTCCACACAGATGTGTACATCATGCAGTCTTATGACGAGGAGTACATAATCGGAGATGATATCCTCCAATACACCAATATAACTTTCGCAGCAGAGAAAGCTGTCTTGGAGCGCAACAGCAACCCTTATCCTCACCAGGGATGAAGCTCTATCCGGTGTTAGGCCGATCACCGGATGCATGGCTAGACCTGTAACCATAGAAAAAGTCCATTCCGAACAGAACACACAGCCCATCGACATGAGCAACAGTGATGAAGTTAGACCTATAAAGTCACTCAAACAGAGAATGGTAAAGTTGTTCACCAGAGTAATGAGAGGATCTTGTAAACACCTCCACAGACCTGTGTCGCGTCTCTGGAACACTCCTCAATATGCCCCAAGGTCCTTCCCGGCATGGCGCCTTCTTTTGATAATTATTTACTTGTGTTTCCATATAATAAAGTGTATTTTCTGTATTTTTCTGTAAAACGAAATATTTCTGTATAATAAACTATAGAATTATAATTATAATAATATAATAAAGAGCTATATAATCATCCTGGCTTAGTGCTTTCTCCCTTATAATTCCTGTTTCTGTATCACTTGTATATTATAATATTATTATAATAAAGAGACCAAAAGCTGAAGTACAACTTCGGGATTGTTGACAACGGGAGTGGTAGTGACGTTACATGTCCTGTTGTTGACACCGGGAGTGGTAGTGACGCTACGTGTCCTGTTGTTGATTCAAGGTCAGGTCACTAGTCAATTACCATGCCCTGCACCTTATTTGTCTCCCTAGCAATAGGCTGAAAGCTTTATAGAAAATCCAAAATGAAGCCAAATGAGGATAATTTTTAGAGCCCCCAGATGCACAAGAATCATCAACACGAGGGAGGAGCTGAAACTCCCAACCATATGTGAAAGAACTGAGCAGCTCAGTACTTCCAAGGTGATAAAAGATCCAACATCACCCTTACTACTTAAAGATAAACTGACTAGTGCTGTATGTAGTGGATAAAGTGTTGCCAATGCATAAGCAGGTAACCTATATGCAAACTGATTGAGTAGAAATGTTGCCAATCTCATTAAACTAAATATTGCTATTGTATGCAATGTGCTAGAAATGATATTCCACTATATCTGTACCCTGAAATACAAGTGTCTTACACCACCATCAGCAAAAAAAGCAATTGATTGATGGACAGTCATTCAATCTTTCTAGGGTGAACAGTGATGTAAAGTGTTGACCAGACTACACACTAGAAGGTGAAGTCAGAAGAAGTCAGAAGACACCAAAAAGTCATCGCCACTGACACACTTGAGGCTGAACTACTAACAGATGCGAAGAAAAAACGAGGAACATACTCATCAACAATCTTAACCCAACGACTCAAGGAAGCAGCACCTTAAAAATTTGGAAGGTGTAACAATAAGAAAAAATAAGAAAAGCCGACAAGACAGCAGCATACGTTGATCCCTACTCAAGAATATATTAATAAAATTAGCGACATCCTCAGTGATTACACTAAATTGCTCAGATAACTCAATACATACCTTCGGCATTTTATCCAAGTTGCTCGTTAGTGACAAGTAACGATAAAGACAGTGGAAGTAATATGGCGTTGGAGTTGACGTCGACACGTCTTTCTCGCCTGGCGTCTCCTGACCAACTGATGATATCCGTTGTCTAAGTTCGATATTTAAAAGTTGTATGATAGAGAATTTGTATATTATACAAATATATTCGTGCAAATTCTTACTTATTTTTATTAATCATTATATTGTAATGATATGTTGGTTTAAAATAAGTTTCCACTAAAACTTTATAGAATAGGCTATTACATTAATTAGTTATTAATTCAAATTCAAATACTTTATTCCTATTATTATATACATTTATTGTTGGGTTAGTTTCCACAGATTTACCTAAGAGAAAGTCATAATAATGTAATATATGTTAGTTTAGTTCAACCCGTCTTACAAATTACGTCGCATTTTGTCGTATACGCTATGGCCAAAAAAGGCAGTAATTTGAAAATGAAAACTAATTAAAAATAAAGAGTAGTGACGGTACGTGCGGCTTGATCTCCCACACTAATGTCCAGGTTATTAGCTCTTTCAGACCAGTTGGGATGAGGTACCATTCTCGTTCAGCTTCTGTTGAGACGCTGGAATCCGTTGCCCAGTACGTAGTTGCTGGGACATCTGTCTCCTTATGTCAGGAGCGTAAGCCTGGCTCCTCTCCTTCCTCCTCCCCGGTGGGTAAAAAGGAAGCTTTGCAATTACTTTATTCACTCTCGTATTCTTGAAGATATCCTCACAGTGTACCCAAAATTTCCCAGTGCAGGCTAATGAACATATGGCCCTGTATGACTAACCATCCTGCGAGATGGGGACTTTTAGTATCACTGCTGCCTTATTTACTCTTATACTCATGATATCCTCATAACGAACCCAGAGTTTGTCAGTGCAGACTACTTATCACGTGCCTCTGTATGACTAACCATCTTGTGCGACGGGGATTTTTTAATTAACATCATGTAGCTAGCTTTTTGACACTGTACTTCCCTTCATATAGTCTAGGGCAGCTGCACAAATGCAGATGTACTTAATGTATTAATAAAAAAGAGCGAACTTTGCTCTAACTTTTATAAGATTATATGAGTATTCAAATAATTTAGTCTTAAACGGATGTAATAGAATAAAACTCTGGGAAAAAAGGGTTCATACGGTGTCTATTTTCCGGGACCAAAAAAAAGGGGGCTGCTAAGGCGTCTATTTTCCGTGACAAAAATAAAAAGTTCCGCTGAGGCTTCTATTTTCCGTGACCAAAATAAAAAGTTTCTACTACTGTCAACAACAGGACACGTAGCGTCGCTACCACTCCCGTTGTCAACAACAGGCAACGTAGCGTCGCTACCACTCCCGTTGTCAACAACAGGACACGTAGCTTCACTACCACTCCCGTTGTCAACAACAGGACACGTAGCGTCACTACCACTCCCGTTGTCAACAACAGGACACGTAGCTTCACTACCACTCCCGTTGTCAACAACAGGACACGTAGCGTCACTACCACTCCAGTTGTCAACAACAGGACACGTAGCTTCACTACCACTCCCGTTGTCAACAACAGGACACGTAGCGTCACTACCACTCCCGTTGTCAACAACAGGACACGTAGCGTCGCTACCACTCCCGTTGTCAACAACAGGACACATAGCTTCACTACCACTCCCGTTGTCAACAACAGGACACGTAGCGTCACTACCACTCCCGTTGTCAACAACAGGACACGTAGCTTCACTACCACTCCCGTTGTCAACAACAAGACACGTATCGTCACTACCACTCCCGTTGTTAACAACAGGACACGTAGCTTCACTACCACTCCCGTTGACAACAACAGGACACGTAGCGTCACTACCACTCCCGTTGTTAACAACAGGACACGTAGCTTCACTACCACTCCCGTTGTCAACAACAAGACATGTAGCGTCACTACCACTCCCGTTGTTAACAACACTTGTCGTCACTACCACTTCCGTTGTCAACAACAGGACATGTAGCGTCACTACCACTCCCGTTGTCAACAACTGGACACGTAGCTTCAGCACCACTCCCGTTGTCAACAACAGGACACGTAGCTTCAGCACCACTCCCGTTGTCAACAACAGGACACGTAGCTTCTGCACCACTCCCGTTGTCAACAACAGGACACGTAGCTTCAGCACCACTCCCGTTGTCAACAACAGGACACGTAGCTTCAGCACCACTCTCGTTGTCAACAACAGGACACGTAGCTTCAGCACCATTCTCGTTGTCAACAACAGGACACGTAGCGTCACTACCACTCCCGTTGTCAACAACAGGACACGTAGCTTCACTACCACTCCCGTTGTCAACAACAGGACATGTAGCGTCACTACCACTCCCGTTGTTAACAACACTTGTCGTCACTACCACTTCCGTTGTTAACAACAGGACACGTAGCTTCACTACCACTCCCATTGTCAACAACAGGACTCGTAGCGTCACTACAACTCCCGTTGTTAACAACAGGACACGTAGCTTCACTACCACTCCCGTTGTTAACAACAGGACACGTAGCTTCACTACCACTACCGTTGTTAACAACAGGACACGTAGCGTCACTACCACTCCCGTTGTCAACAACAGGACATGTAGCGTCACTACCACTACCGTTGTTAACAATAGGACACGTAGCTTCACTACCACTCCCGTTGTCAACAACAGGACACGTAGCGTCACTACCACTCCCCTTGTCAACAACAGAACACGTAGCGTCACTACCACTCCCGTTGTTAACAACAGGACACGTAGCGTCACTACAACTCCCGTTAACAACAGGACACGTAGCTTCACTACCACTACCGTTGTCAACAACAGGACACGTAGCTTCACTACCACTCCCGTTGTTAACAACAAGACATGTAGCGTCACTACCACTACCGTTGTTAACAATAGGACACGTAGCTTCACTACCACTCCCGTTGTCAACAACAGGACACGTAGCGTCACTACCACTCCCCTTGTCAACAACAGAACACGTAGCGTCACTACCACTCCCGTTGTTAACAACAGGACACGTAGCGTCACTACAACTCCCGTTAACAACAGGACACGTAGCTTCACTACCACTACCGTTGTCAACAACAGGACACGTAGCTTCACTACCACTCCCGTTGTTAACAACAAGACATTTAGCGTCACTACCACTACCGTTGTTAACAGGACACGTAGCGTCACTACAACTCCCGTTGTCAACAACAGGACATGTAACGTCACTACCACTCCCGTTGTTAACAACAGGACATGTAGCGTCACTACCACTACCGTTGTTAACAACAGGACACATAGCTTCACTACCACTCCTGTTGTTAACAACAGGACATGTAGCGTCACTACCACTCCCGTTGTTAACAATAGGACATGTAGGGTCACTACCACTCCCGTTCTTAACAACAGGACACGTAGCGTCACTATCACTCCCGTTGTCAACAACAGGACACATAGCTTCACTACCACTCCCGTTGTTAACAACAGGACATGTAGCGTCACTACCACTCCCGTTCTTAACAACAGGACATGTAGCGTCACTACCACTCCTGTTGTCAACAACAGGGAGTGCTATACTGTTTAATCGTGTTGGCTTGGCGCTTTCTCTTGATTGTCCCCCTCCCTTCCCGTTGACAATAACCATGAATCCTCACCATGAAGTTCTACTCAAGCTCCTGGTCCGCTCTTTCGGGTATAAAGAAACTCAAAATAAAAATTACCAAAAGGCACCAACCAAGCCTAGAGGATCACCTCTACTATGCGGCCCAGGTCCACCTAGTGACACTCTCCTGGACGACTTTACTGGCAGTTATATGAATTACAACAATATTAATTATTTCTAACTAAACACTATTGCAGCCTAACTAAACACTATTACCGCCTAACTAAATAAATTGTATCACGGATATAAGATCAGGTAAGGTTTTCTAACGACAATTATGTATAAAACCTACAAGGAACAATGGGGCGTAAGAAACGAGCATCAAGAGAGGTGTCCGTCCCTCTTTACCGGGACGGCAGTCACATGTACATATCTTTTCGGTTAGATGGGCAGAGACTGGAATTCGTGGTGGACACCGGCTCACGCGACACCGTCGTCACGGTTCCCTTTATGTAGGAACATGGCTTGGAGGCCGTAATGGGCAAGGATTTCAAGCGTTTAGATAAAATGGAGTCCATAGACATAAATGATAACGAGTGGAAGCAAATGGACTTCTCAAACTTCTACACGGGGGTCCTGAAAGCTAAACCTTATTTCCGGAAAGCACATTTATCCCTGGATGCAGAGATCTATGTTGCTGATTTACCCCCATATGATTCTTTACTGGGCATGGATATTTTAGTTGCACATAACTGCTCAATAATTAATGACCTGCCAGATCCCCGACTAATAATACGGCCAGTGAAGAAGCACAAGCTGGAGGATAACACAGAGTATTCTGTCACAAACTACGATTCCATCAGAATAAAAACCAAAATCAACGGCAAGAGATCTACGGCTTATCTGGACACTGGTGGACCATTTTCAATTATCAGCAGACGTCGTGCCAGAAAACTAGGCCTTAAAATTGAATCGTGTGCAAGGAAAGAAATTAATAATTTGCACGAGAAAACATTATCTACCAAACACGTTATAAGGAACGCAGAAATAAAATTCCAAGGCCTGACATTCCACACCGACGTATACGTCATGAAGATGTATGACGAGGAATACATAATCGGAGACGATATCCTCCAATACACCAATATAACTTTCACAGCAGAAAAAGTTCTCTTGGAGCGCAATAGCAACCCCTATCCTCACCAGGGATGAAGCTCTATCCGGTGTTAGGCCGATCACCGGATGCATTGATAGACCTGTAACCGAAAGCAGAAAAAGTTCATTCCGAACACACAGGCCATCGACTTGAGCAACATAAACAGTGATGAAGTTAGACCTAAAAAGTCACTAAGTGAATGGTAAAGTTGTTCACCAGAGTAATGAGAGGATCTTGTAAACACCTCCACAGACCTGTGTCGCGTCTTTGAAACACTCCTCAATATGCCCCAAGGTCCTTCCCGGCATGGCGCCTTCTTTTGATAATTATTTACTTGTGTTTCCATATAATAAAGTGTATTTTCTGTATTTTTCTGTAAAACGAAATATTTCTGTATAATAAACTATAGAATTATAATTATAATAATATAATAAAGAACTATATAATCATCCTGGCTTAGTGCTTTCTCCCTTATAATTCCTGTTTCTGTATCACTTGTATATTATAACATTATTATAATAAAGAATTGACCAAAACCTGAAGTACACCTTCGGGATTGTTGACAACGGGAGTGGTAGTGACGTTACATGTCCTGTTGTTGACAACGGGAGCGTTTTTTTTATTTTATTTTTATTTTTTTTTTGTCCTGTTGTTGACACCGGGAGTGGTAGTGACGCTACGTGTCCTGTTGTCGATTCAAGGTCAGGTCACTAGTCAATTACCATGCCCTGCACCTTATTTGTCTCCCTAGCAATAGGCTGAAAGCTTTATAGAAAATCCAAAATGAAGCCAAATGAGGATAATTTTTAGAGCCCCCAGATGCACAAGAATCATCAACACGAGGGAGGAGCTGAAACTCCCAACCATATGTGAAAGAACTGAGCAGCTCAGTACTTCCAAGGTGATAAAAGATCCAACATCGTTGTATCCAGACCACGGTTGTGTGCGGTCGCTAGGTTGGCGCTCTTGGCGTCCGCTGATTGGTGGGAGGTGGAGGATTGCCCCACACTTTTCGTTTTTGCACGTGGTGATACAGGATATTGTGCATTTGTTCTCGATTATTGACAGCGTCGAAGAAATGGCTGAGGCGTTATGCCTAAGTGGTAGTGAGGAGGACAGACAAGATGATAATCGACCGTTTGAATTAGTAGTGAACAAAAAGAAACGGAGAAATAATAACAGACAGCGAGACAGTGAGAGTGACGATGAGATTGCAAAGAGACCAAAGAATGAGACCCTACTCAGCAAGACTCAAGACAAGCAAGACAAGACAAGAAGGAAGAGGCTGTTGTTCCCTACAACATGCCAATTGAATTTCCACCAAAAGCTAGAGTGGACGGTACGTCTGGCTAAACAATGTTTGGAATACGAACCACTTTTCAAGGAGGGTCTTCACCGCCCTACATAACAGTTGGGACTGAACAGGCCGTGGAACGCCTCACGACGGTTGGTTTTGAGAATGTAGTGATGGTTCCTCCAGAAGAAGGTATGTTGCACACAAAGATCATAGTTTTCAAGTTTCCAACTTACTTGGATCCTGACTGTCTTCTTCTTAACAATGATAATGTTGTCTGGGCGAAGAGGAATAGTGTTCGTGGTGACAAACGAAGCCAGGTTGTTGCCTTGGTAAAGGGTGAGGCGCCGGAGAAAATTTTTGTGCAAGGACTAGGCTATAGGAACGTTGCAAAATACGTTGAGGAGCCCATACTGTGCATGAAGTGTTCACGTTGGGGACATATGGCATGGAAATGCCAGTTTGACCCCAGGTGTCGGTATTGTGGGAAAAATCACGACTCGCGAGAGTGTAGAGTCAAGATTGAAAGAAGTGAAAAAATCATCCCATTTTGTTGCAACTGTCGAGGCAGCCACAATGCTGGTTCCTCTCTATGCCCCATGAAGCCTCATCTGAAAGAGACTAGAACGGGTCCTACAAGCAGGATAGATGTATCCTCGCAGCAAGGAAAAATTGTGCAAGAGGAACATGGAGGAAACAGTTGGAAGCCAACGGCAGCCCCTATGATCAATGTGTGGGAAAAAGGGACGGAGAAAGTAAAGGCGAGCTTAGGGAAAGTACATCATGCAGTGGAAAAACTGAAACCTTGTGACGACAAGGTTCAGGACAATATGGTCACCTCTGAGGTTGGTAATCAAATTTTGGAGTATCTAAAAAAAACTAGATAAGAGGATTGAGGCATTGGAAAAATTGGCTATGGAAGGTGGACGGGGTGCAGATGGTGGTGAAACAGGACGTGTAATTGAAAGTAAAACGAGACGTGAAATGGAAAGTGAAACGTGCGTAGAAGAAAGTAATGATGTGCATGAGGTAACGATGATAGAGGAGAGTCAGGAGAATACACTTTCTAGTAGTGTTAGCGGTGTTCAACCTCCTGTTGTGACAAATGGTGAAAGAACGGTTAAAGTAAAACGGGTTACAGAAATAACAAAGAAAATAGATATGAAAAATATTACCTTCGATGTTAGTAGTAGTTGTGAAGGTGAGGAGAAAGGAAAAATGTTAAGGTGTTGGAAGGAAGTTTCTAAGGTACTCTTGTATCTCATGGAATATGACGGACAGGGCAAAGGTAGTTTTATTATTAATCATGGATGAAAGTAAATTGAGAATATTATCTTGGAACATTAATGGATTAAAAACTAGAGCGGTGGATGTACACGATTATACTCTTAGAGAGGATATTGACATAGTAGCACTCCAGGAGGGTCCGTCTAATTACCACAAGCTACCACAAACTACACAAACTTCAGAAAGCTTCCTGGCAATACGTTAGTAATGAATAAATATGATATATTAAGTTAGGCTGACCTAACCTATCCTAACCTAACCTAACCTAACCTAACCTAACCTAACCTAACTTAACCAAACCTAACCTAACCTAACCGAAGCTTGGATCGTCGACTTGATTTGGCGTCACCAGCTTTTTATTTTCGTCTAATTTCTTTATAAAAAGATACTTTTTCAGATTAAAATTATGTTTTTTCGTGTTGTACATTCAGCACCAACATTATAATGAGTAAATATATCATATTTATTCATTACTAACGTCTTGCCAGGAAGCTTTCTGAAGTTTGTGTAGTTTGTGGTAGCTTGTGGTAATTAGACGGACCGCTCCAGGAAACTGGGGATAGGGATAGTAGCATACTGAGGCTAAATGGCTATAGAGGTTTTCACTTATATGCTGATGGAGGAACTAGGGGGGTCTCATGTTATGTCAAAAGTACCATACCTGCCGAGATAACTGGAATCCCTCAGAGATATAGAGGTATTGAAAGTATTAGCTTGCGGATACAATTAAAGGACAGAGAGTTAAATTTCATTAATCTATACATCTCTGATAGCTCCCTTGATTTACGATACTTGCCAGATTCCTTCTTTTCTGAAGATACACTTGTGGTAGGGGATTTTAATGCCAGACATCCAGCTTTAGGATCAAGGGGTAAAGCAAATAGGAATGGTTGCAGATGGTACCAGTTTTTGCAGGAACATGAAGATGTTCAACTGCTGGGCGAGCACTCTCCTACTCATTTGAGGGGAGGTAGATTAGATTATGCTTGTTTAATAAATGCTGAGGGCATAGAGGGGAATTGTCTTACTGTGGATGAAATGCTAAGTGATCATTTTGCATTACAAATACAGCTTAAACTAGATAAAAAGCATGCCTGCCTTCAGAGGAAAAGGTTAAAGTTTAATGAGGGAGAATTAAGGGGTCTTGTTGGCCATATTAAGTCTTGGTATGATACTTATAAGCCGATTTCGGCAGAAGCATTTTATGAAGATTTAATTAAGGAGGTAGGTGTATTTAATGCAACATTGAACCGGAAACCATCTAGTATAAAAAGGCATCCCCCCCAGAAAAGAAAATTATACACATGACAAGATGCTTAAGGGGTGGACATTAACAATGAGGAGAGCTCACAGGGATTGGAATAGGAATGGTAGGACTGAGGAAGGGAAGAATGCTTTACTGGCAGTTGCTAGGCTGTGTGGGGAGAAGAGAAAGGAAATTAGGGGCAAGTATTGGCAGGAATTTGCAGAGAAAGTTGGGAGTAATGTGACATCTCATGTCTCATAAAAGACATCTCATTCATTCATCCACACATTCTCTTGTGTCAACTACATTTACAAAACCCTGTTCTTAAATGCAAACCATGCTCTGAAACTCTCCCTGGACAGATGTAATAGGACCCATTATCACCACCAGAAATAAATATCTCTATGATATCTCCAGGGTCAAACTTAATCTGTGTAAACACTCTATGCAAATTAAGGGACCTAGTCTATGGAACTCACTCCCTAGTGAATTGAAAAACTGTAAAACTTTTGCCTTATTTAAAAGCAAAACCAAAAAGTACCTAATTTCATCTTCTTAGTTTCCTACACTGAGCTTTAAATTTGCTCTGTACCTAGTGTTACCCAATCTCCTAATTTTTATGTATTTAACCCAAACAACCTTATCATTGTGTTCATTGCTCTCTTATGTGCTAGCCATATGCTGTATTGTGCCTACCAATTTTTGTCAACTACCATTCAAGTTGTCATTGCAATCAATCTTAGCTACCTATGTGCTTTAATATACCTACAATTTTCTCTCATCTTTTTTTTCTTGCCATGTAACTGTTATAATTTTTTTTTATAAATATATTTTTTTATAAGTCGACTCAACGGCTTGCTGACTCCTTATGTCCCTTGCAACTTCAGCCTGAAGTCTCCAAAGGAATTTGTTGACTTACTGCGGGGAACACGGGCCACAGGGATAAGAGCCTCGTTGGACGTAGAATCACTGTTTACCAACGGACCTGTGGATGAAACAATCAGGATGATAGCGGACAGAGTGTATCGTGATCCGGCCTGTACTCCTCTTGACATACCAGAAAACATTCTAAGGAAACTACTCCAAGCTTGTACTAAAGAGGCACCCTTCTTGAGCCCGGATGGGCACATGTATAAGCAAGTAGATGGGGTCGCCATGGGTTCTCCCCTAGGTGTCCTGTTTGCGAACTTCTACATGGGTACCATCGAACAAAAGGTCTTAGTCGACATGAACTTGAAACTGGCCATATACTGCAGGTATGTTGACGACATTTTTACACAGGTACCTGATGTCAGACATCTGCAGGAGCTGAAGGAGGCATTTGAGCAGAATTCTGTGTTGCGTTTCACTTACGAGATGGAGAAGGTTGGGAAGCTGCCCTTTCTAGATGTAACAGTCATGGAAAGGAACGGAGGTTTCCACACTGCAGTCTACACTAAGGAAACAAACATAGGAATGTGCCTCAATGCCAACAGTGACTGCCCAGACAGGTACAAGAGGAGTGTCGTTAACGCTTATGTCGACCGTGCTCTCAGCCACAGCTCAGGATGGAAGCAAGTCGATAAAGAACTCTGTAGGGTAAGGCAGGCCCTAGTCAACAACGGCTTCTCCAATGGTTACGTTGAAGACATCATAAGAAGGAAGGTGAAACGCCATGCAACCTCTGAAGAGACAACTAACACAACACCTGTACCCCCTATTAGACTATTTTACAGGAACTTCTTTTCCACATCTAATAAAACGGAGGAAAGGGTCCTGAAAGATATTAATAGAAACGTTATCCCCACAGACAAAAATCAGAAGATACAACTGACGATTTACTATAAACCAAGAAAACGGCCAACCTACTCATGAGAAACTCTCCAGACACAAAGCAGAACGCTTTAAAGAGAGACCAATGTCGTCTATGCCTTCAAATGCCCACTTGGGGACTGTAAGCCTCAAAGAATTCAGTATATAGGCAAGACAACAACATCTCTTTCCAGGCGATTAACGATGCATAAGCAACAGGGCTCCATTAAGGAACATAATCTCTTCCCATAACCAGACCATCACCAGAGAAGTCTTAACAAAAAACACGGAAATCATCGATAAATACAGCGATAGCAGGCGGCTAGATATCTGCAAGGTACTACACATTAAGAAGTCGACACCAGCAATCAACAGCCAATTAATGCACAACTATATTTTACCCACTTCAAGACTCTGCACCAATATAGAAGCATCAAGAAATATGGGCCAATAGGCCCATTGCAGTTACTTCCATTCTTCCCCTTAACTTACAAAATATTATACCCATTGTTTCGTGTTCTGTCTTGTCTTGAAAGTTTGTTTTCACCTCATCCAAAACTGTTGTAACATATCACCTCACCCAAATGCAGGTATAAAATCGAAGCTGTTTTAAACCCTGTTCAGTTATAGTTGTGTGTGTGTAAACTAAAGTCTTTGAAAATGTAATAAGTTTTACGAACGCGTTCAAGTGTCGCGTTAGACTAGAAATAAAAATGAACTTTGGAGAATTGATTTTTTCAGTTACCATCAACAATGAAAAGAAATGTAAGAAACATTGAGAAAATTCGTGTTAGTTATTAATCATACTTTTTCGGTCATATTTAATTATATATATAATATATATATATATATATATAAAATAAATATATATATATATAAATAAATATATATATATATAAATAAATATATATATATATAAATAAATATATATATATATATATATATATATATATATATATATATGTCGTACCTAATAGCCAGAACGCACTTCTCAGCCTACTATTCAAGGCCCGATTTGCCTAATAAGCCAAGTTTTCATGAATTAATGTTTTTTCGTCTACCTAACCTACCTAACCTAACCTAACCTAGCTTTTTTTGGCTACCTAACCTAACCTTACCGATAAATATAGGTTAGGTTAGGTTAGGTAGGGTTGGTTAGGTTCGGTCATATATCTACGTTAATTTTAACTCCAATAAAATAAAATTGACCTCATACATAGAGAAAAGGGTTGCTTTATCATTTCATAAGAAAAAAATTATAGTAAATATATTAATTCAGGAAAACTTGGCTTACTAGGCAAATCGGGCCTTGAATAGTAGGCTGAGAAGTGAGTTCTGGCTACTAGGTACGACATATATATATATATATATATATATATATATATATATATATATATATATATTATATATATAAATTATATATATATATATATATATATATATATATATATATATATATATATATATATATATATATATATTATATATATAAATTATATATATATATATATATATATATATATATATATGATATATATATATATATATATTATATATATATATATATATATATATATGTCGTACCTAGTAGCCAGAATGCACTTCTCAGCCAACTATGCAAGGCCAGATTTGCCTAATAAGCCAAGTTTTCCTGAATAAATATATTTTCTCTAATTTTTTTCTTATGAAATGATAAAGCTACCCATTTCATTATGTATGAAGTCAATTTTTTTTGAGTTAAAATTAACGTAGATATATGACTGAACCTAACCAACCCTACCTAACCTAACCTAAACCTATCATTATAAGTTAGGTTAGGTTAGGTAGCCGAAAATGTTAGGTTAGGTTAGGTTAGGTAGGTTAGGTAGTCGAAAAACAATTAATTCATAAAAACTTGGCTTATTTGGCAAATCGGGCCTTGCATAGTAGGCTGAGAAGTGCGTTCTGGCTACTAGGTACGACATATATATATATATATATATATATTATATATATATATATATATATATATATATATATATATATATATATATATATATATATATGTTGTACCTAGTAGCCAGAACGTCGTACTCGGCCTACTACGCAAGGCCCGATTTGCCTAATAAGCTAAGTTTTCCTGAATTAATATATTTTCTCTAATTTTTCTTATGAAATGATAAAGCTACCCATTTCATTATGTATGAGGTCAATTTTTTTTTATTGGAGTTAAAATTAACGTAGATATATATGACCGAACCTAACCAACCCTACCTAACCTATCCTAACCTATCTTAATAGTTAGGTTAGGTTAGGTGGCCGAAAAAGTTAGGTTAGGTTAGGTAGGTTAGGTAGTCGAAAAACAATTAATTCATGAAAACTTGGCTTATTAGGCAAATCGGGCCTTCCATAGTAGGCTGAGAAGTGCCGTTCTGGCTACTAGGTACGACATATATTATATATATATATATATATATATATATATATATATATATATATATATATAATATATATTTATATATATATATATATTTATATATTTATATATATATTATATATATTATATATATAGTATATAGATTTATATATAGATTATATTTATATATATATATATTATATATATATATATATATATATTTATATATATATTATATATTTATATATATATATATTATATATTGATATATATAATATATTATATATTATATATATATTATATATTATATATATATATATAATATATATATATATATTAGTATATATATATATCCATCCATATCCATGTACACAAAAACATATCAATCATTTTTTTATATCACAAATGATTCAATCATAATAAGGGAGTTGTTTTGACACGGTAAAAACACGGGAGTGTTTTGATAACTCAATGTAAACAAACCACCTTTGGGGCTGTTGACGTGGGCGGCGCTCTTGGACGCTGAAACACTGTCATATATCTCATTATTCACTCAGTAGAGGGTTGACGGGGGTACACCATGCTCTGTTTTCAGAAGACTGGGAGTATGAATTACAGAGGAGAATGAAATAAGAGCAGAATTATATATGTCCTTCACTGAGGCTGGGCCATCAGTGCCAGTGTGCTGGGAGCCTGGGAGGTATTAATTATTGTGCCACGTAGATACTGTATGGCCTACATATATATATATATATATATATATATATATATATATATATATATATATATATATATTATATATATATATATATATAATATAATATACTTATGTATATATATTTATATACTTATGTATTGTGCTGTTTAATGCATTAATTGCTCCTCTTTCCTAGGCGACATGCATGGGCTAATGTTCACACAACATAATTGATCAATTCTCTAGGCATAGGCAGCTGAGGAGCCTGACAGCGGAGTGGACAGTACTTTGGATTCGTAGTCCTGAGGTCTCAAGGTTAGGTGGAGGCAGAAACAAATGGGCAATGTTTCTTTCACCTAATACCCCTGTTACCTAGCAGTAAATAGGTACCTGGGAGTTAAGACGGCTGCAATGGGCTGCTTCCTGGGGGTGTGTAACGAAAAGGAGGCCTGGTCGAGGACCGGCACGCTAAGCGATAACCTCAAAATAGGCATACCTTGACCCCATAATTGACTTCTCGTTTATAGACCTACATAATTATTCCAATCTCAATTACGGCACTAATATGGGTCACACATTTCTTTTTTCCACTTGCATCTTGAAAGTTGAGCTAATTTGCCTGAAGGTTATTCCGGTAAATTCTGCCACAGCCAATACAATATAGGCAACATGCAAAAAACATGAAAATGTGGCAACTTTGGTGGTCATGTCAAAAATTGTCCAGTTTCATTTTGGTGACTACTGTATGTTGTGTTTGCTCTGCAATGGTATGGATATGATAAGTGAATATAGATGCTTTCTTCATGATTATACCACCTTATCAATGGAAATGGAAAAAAACACCCATTTGTTTGAATGTCAACACTGAGGTGTCAAATCACTTGGCATTTACCAAAACCTTAACACAACCAGTTTTTTGTTAATACTGTATATCATTGTGTTTTGAATGGACAGGATCTATTTCAGTATCATTTTATAGAACATCATAATCTCTCATTTCATACCATAACTTAAAAAACTTATATTTTTTTTTATCTTGTATTTATTTGTATTTTGTATTATCTACCAAGACCACAGTAACTTTTTGAAGTGTCCAAAGCCAGGTAACTTTACTCTCTCCCAGTTGCAGGAAGATGCAAGACAAGAAATATGAACTACAGTACTGTACAGAATTTAAGGATTTTGCAATAATCTGCTGTGACATGTTTATTGGTAAAATATATGCTATTGTAGCAGAAAGCAGAAAATAGTACAGAGATGAGTTTTAAAGCAATAATTGCTTATCAGAATGTAATAATTATTTTATTGCATCTATGCTTTCTGGTAGGATTTTTCTTGTTTTTAGGCTGCTATTTGATCTCCAGGCTTCCCTCGCCTCATGGTATAGTGGTAAAACACACCACGTTTGTGAGCAATTTGGTCTAGGTTCGAGTCCTGACTAAATAGGATGGACCAGGCACTAATCTTTAACTGGGCCGTTTACGTATACATTTGTGTACGTAATTGCTAATTTTTTCTGCTGCTAGGTGGTTAAATCATAATTCATTAGGACAATTTAATCAAATTTATAAACTTAATCATGTTTTATCTCAAATTGAATTATTTTTCAGGTTGGAAGGAAAGATGGCTGGCTATGGGACTCCTGTAGGTGAAAGATGTCGCTTTTGTGGCCTTGATCTTCCCCTGATGCAGTAACAGTCATGGCACATATCAGTACTCATTGGAGGCAGTTCAACTTAGAGTCCTTGAGTCCTTGTGCTTTTGAGCCGCAGCTGGATATTCGAGTTGGTAACACTCCCCTTAATCCTGAAGACATAGAGGTTTCATCTCACATGGAGCAAGGTTTTCAGTATTCATACTCTCCACAGACAGAGCCCTCAAATTTAACAATTAATGGTGCAAGATGCTCTCCATTAAATTTAACAGGACGTTCCAAATCGTCTTCTCCATTATCATCGCCTCTACCTCATGCACCTTCTATTCCTCCTCCACCGCCTCCTATTCTTAATCATCAGCCATCACTTGGATGCCAACTTGTTCTGCCTCCTTCACATCCCCATCATCCATCATTTTCTATTGGGATGTTAGGGACTCCTCAGATAACACATCAAATTCCACCAGTGCATGTCACCCAGACTCTGGATATAGATGCAAATGTTGAGTCTCATGATGATCAAATGGTTTTAAAGCGAAAAAGACGACTTGACCGCTTCATGGAAATGAGATGCCATGTCTGTGGCCGGACATTTTTCACCAAATCATCTTTTGATGAGCACATGGACAGTCATATTAAAGATAATAATGCTTACATCATGAGTGATCAGATGATTGGACATATAGTGTCAAATGTCATGTCTTGTTCCATGCCAGACAAGCCATACAAATGTGCAGTGTGTGATAGAGAGTTTACTTATAAAGAAGAGCTGCTTGAACACGCAGACAGTCATGAAGCAGCTAAACCATACAAGTGTGATATATGTGGTGCCGGCCTCTCTCATATCAGTGCTCTGCGACGGCACAGACTTGCACATAGTGGCTATAAGCCTCATAGGTGTGAAATTTGTAGTCGAAGCTTCTTCCAGAAATGTGACCTCCAGCGGCACTACACAACCCATGGCAAGTCAAAGCAATATGAATGTGGTGCCTGTAAAAAAAAATATTCTTCCCTACACTTTCTTGAAAACCACAAGTGCAAAGCCCCAGAGGAGCCCAAACCCTTTAAGTGTAACATATGTGGTGAAGGTTGTGCCAACAACATGGCTTGGAGCTATCATATGTGGAAACATACCAAAAACCCTATCTTTGTTCCTTTCCAGGAGAAGTTCAATATTCATACAGGACAGACTGAAAGTAATTAATTCTGAGAGTTTCTGAAATAATTTGAAAATTTCAAACATTTTGAGGGAATAACTTTGCATTCATGGCAATTTAATTCATGCCAGTTCTTGCTACAGCATCTGGGATGTTGGTTATAAAATATTTTCCAAACATTTAATTTTGTGGAGTCATAACTGTTGTTGATGTTTCACTAGTGCCTCATAGCAATGCCTGTATGTAACTTAAAACTCCATCTGTTCCTTCATTTTATTTTCTTATGCTTTAAGAATTATTTAAATATAATTTTGTTTTTCCCAAGATACTTGAATATTCTTACCTGTTTAATGTCTTAAAAATAAGTTAGCCAGGAAAAATGAGATGAACAAATACAGTACCAGGGAAAATGAGATGAACAAATACAGTACCAGGGAAAATGAGATGAACAAATATGGATTTAGTCTAAGAATAATTACAGAATTGTTCTAGGCTTTTGTAATGCATAAAGACATGTAAGTGGGTTAAAACCAGGCAAAGGTATCCAAAATAACTAGCTGTTAAAAATATTTGTATATTCTTGTGGTTCCATTCTAGGTAACTTACTCATGTGTATAGCCTTGCTGAAGGTCTCTCTCTCACATGACCTACATAAAGGTCTTTCTCACATGACCTATGTGAAGGTGTCTCTCTTTCTGTTTCCAAATATCTATCATTTCACTTCTTCCAATTTTAAATTTACATTACTGACATTTCACTAATTGTTCAGTTTTACTCATTTTTAATTTCACTTTTTCTTTATATTTTACTTAGCTGCTTATTTTCTGTGGCACTAATATATATATTTGAGATCCATGTTAATACTGGGTCAATTTCTTGTCGTGCAGTGGTGTACATCTTTGGCTCACAAAAGAGGATCCCGGGTGCGGTCTTTGGATGGGACAGACACAATTGGGCACATTTCCTTTCACCTCATGCCTTTTGTTCACCTAACAATAAATAAATACCCAGGAGTTAGGCAACTGGTGTGGATTATATCCTGCAGAACATCATCAGTAGTTGTGGGTTAAGTCGTAGTGGGCTGAAGAAGTTACATGATTTCAGTAGCAATGAGGATAGGTGCCACACGGGAATCACTTTGTTGATTTATTTTCATTGTTTCTCGCTTTTTTTTTTATAGTTTTTGTCCTAACAAGCTGTACTGATATGTCAAAGATGGGGTTCATTAGGTATAACTTTTAAAGTAAAAGTATGTTCAAATATGTGTATAAATATACATCATGTATTTATTCATGCTACTATATTATATATATATATATACAGTGGCACCTCGACATACAATTGCCCCTACTTATGATAATTTCGAGTTACGATGTAAATTTCATTGAAAAATGCAACTCGACATCCGATATATTTGAATGGTACACGTTCGTGTCGACCGAGCGCGTGGTTCCCGGTCACGCGGCCAACCTGCCTCAGTTTACTACAGCTGCCCGCTTAGTGACGATCGCGCCTATAAGAAATTCTGCTTTTGTGGCGATTTTTTGCATTTTGAACATTAAAGAAATTATTATATATCACGCCATGAGTCCCAGGAAAGTCAGTGGCAAGGCTCAACATATGAAAACCCATGTAAGGATGACCATAGAGCAGAAACAAAAGTACAGAATGTCTCTTCCTCAACAATTAAGAAAATGTGTGCAGTATGGGAAGAATTGCAAACCTTTGCTGAAATGACTCGCCCAAATCAAGCTGCAGTAGGTTGTAGCCTTAACCTATTCAATGACACTGTGATGCATCATTACAGACAAATGTTAAAACGAAGGGAAAAACAAATGTCTCTTGACAAATTTGTAGTGAGACAAGCACTGAACCACAACCAGGTCCTAGTGGTATTCAAAAACATAGGAGAGAGAAAACATCACTGCCTGATGTGATAATGGAAGGGGATTCTCCTTCCAAACAGTAACAACTCCTCCTCCCCCCTCATCACCATCTTCTATATGCCATCAAGAGCTCTTCATAACGGTAAGAGAAACTTTGGTACTGTATTGTAGTTAGAAAAAAACATTGTATTCAGTATAAAATGTATTTGTATGTTAATATTTTGGAGGGTGGGGACCGGATTAATTCAATTCCCTTTATTTCTTATGGGAAAAATCGCTTCGACTTACGATCCGTCTATGGGAACGGATTAGCATCGGAAGTCGAGATATATATATACAGTATACTGTATATATAAATATATATATATATATATATATATGTCGTACCTAGTAGCCAGAACGCACTTCTCGGCCTACTATGCAAGGCCCGATTTGCCTAATAGGCCGAGTGATTTTCGTTTTCAATAAATTGTTTCCAATTAGTTTATTTGAATTATTATTATTATATTATATTAAGAACATAAATTGTTGACTTAATTGTGTTAGTTTAGGTTAGGTTAAGATAGGTTAGGGTAGGTTAGGTAGGGTTGGTTATGTTCGGTCATATAACAAAGTTAGTTTTAACTCAAATTTAAAAACAATTAACTCATACATATTGAAATGGATAGCTATATCATTTCATAAGAAAAAATATTGAAAAATTTATAAATTCAGGAAAACTTGGCTTATTAGACAAATCGGGCCTGCATAGTAGGCAGAGTATGACGTTCTGTCTACTAGGTACAACATACATACATACATATATATATATATATATATATAATATATTATATATATAAATATATATATATATATATATATATATATATATATGTCGTACCTAGTAGCCAGAACTCACTTCTCAGCCTACTATTCAAGGCCCGATTTGCCTAATAAGCCAAGTTTTCCTGAATTAATATATTTACTATAATTTTTTCTTATGAAATGATAAAGCAACCCTTTTCTCTATGTATGAGGTCAATTTTTTTTTATTGGAGTTAAAATTAACGTAGATATATGACCGAACCTAACCAACCCTACCTAACCTAACCTAACCTATATT